>NC_092093.1:48470895-48765359 GCF_045679555.1 Salvelinus alpinus
TAGAACTGGTTATTGACGGGGCAGGTCCCCAGAGGTGAGTTGACTTCAGTCTCTGAGACTCTTCCCTAGAACTGGTTATTGACGGGGCAGGTCCCCTTTCTAAATGTTTTACACCTAAAGGAAATAGAGCTTCATGTCTTATCACACATACCTCATTGTTTCTGTTCAGATATATTGTTCTTTAACTCTCAAGCATGTTTCCTTCCTTCTTTCCTTCTTAATCCCCCTTCACAATCTTCCTCTTTACTTCTCCACTGTTCAAACACCAAACCCACCTTCTCCACTGTTCAAACCAACCCGTCTTTCTCCACTGTTCAAACCAACCCACCTTCTCCACTGTTCAAACCAACCCACCTTCTCCACTGTTCAAACCAACCCACCTTCTCCACTGTTCAATCACCAACACACCTTCTCCACTGTTCAAACACCAACACATCTTCTCCACTGTTCAATCACCAACCCACCTTCTCCACTGTTCAATCACCAACCCACCTTCTCCACTGTTCAATCACCAACCCATCTTCTCCACTGTTCAATCACCAACCCATCTTCTCCACTGTTCAAACCAACCCACCTTCTCCACTGTTCAATCACCAACCCATCTTCTCCACTGTTCAAACCAACCCGTCTTTCTCCACTGTTCAAACACCAAACCCACCTTCTCCACTGTTCAAACCAACCCACCTTCTCCACTGTTCAAACCAACCCGTCTTTCTCCACTGTTCAAACCAACCCACCTTCTCCACTGTTCAATCACCAACCCATCTTCTCCACTGTTCAATCACCAACCCATCTTCTCCACTGTTCAATCACCAACCCACCTTCTCCACTGTTCAAACCAACCCACCTTCTCCACTATTCAAACCAACCTATCTTCTCCACTGTTCAAACCAACCCGTCTTTCTCCACTGTTCAAACACCAAACCCACCTTCTCCACTGTTCAAACCAACCCACCTTCTCCACTGTTCAAACCAACCCGTCTTTCTCCACTGTTCAAACCAACCCATCTTCTCCACTGTTCAATCACCAACCCATCTTCTCCACTGTTCAATCACCAACCCATCTTCTCCACTGTTCAATCACCAACCCACCTTCTCCACTGTTCAAACCAACCCACCTTCTCCACTATTCAAACCAACCCACCTTCTCCACTATTATAATACCCCTCTCTGTTATATTACCCCCACCACCCCTCTCTATTATATTACCCTACCACCCCTCTCTATTATATTACCCCACCACCCCTCTCTATTATATTACCCCACCACCCCTCTCTATTATATTACCCCACCACCCCTCTCTATTATATTACCCCACCACCCCTCTCTGTTATATTACCCCACCACCCCTCTCTATTATATTACCCTACCACCCCTCTCTATTATATTACCCCACCACCCCTCTCTATTATATTACCCTACCACCCCTCTCTATTATATTACCCTACCACCCCTCTCTATTATATTACCCCACCACCCCTCTCTATTATATTACCCTACCACCCCTCTCTATTATATTACCCCACCACCCCTCTCTATTATATTACCCCACCACCCCTCTCTGTTATATTACCCCACCACCCCTCTCTATTATATTACCCCACCACCCCTCTCTATTATATTACCCTACCACCCCTCTCTATTATATTACCCCACCACCCCTCTCTATTATATTACCCTACCACCCCTCTCTATTATATTACCCCACCACCCCTCTCTATTATATTACCCTACCACCCCTCTCTATTATATTACCCCACCACCCCTCTCTATTATATTACCCTACCACCCCTCTCTATTATATTACCCCACCACCCCTCTCTATTATATTACCCCACCACCCCTCTCTATTATATTACCCCACCACCCCTCTCTATTATATTACCCCACCACCCCTCTCTATTATATCACCCCACCACCCCTCTCTATTATATTACCCCACCACCCCTCTCTATTATATTACCCTACCACCCCTCTCTATTATATTACCCCACCACCCCTCTCTATTATATTACCCCACCACCCCTCTCTATTATATTACCCCACCACCCCTCTCTATTATATTACCCCACCACCCCTCTCTATTATATTACCCCACCACCCCTCTCTGTTATATTACCCCCACCACCCCTCTCTATTATATTACCCCACCACCCCTCTCTGTTATATTACCCCACCACCCCTCTCTGTTATATTACCCCACCACCCCTCTCTATTATATTACCCTACCACCCCTCTCTATTATATTACCCTACCACCCCTCTCTATTATATTACCCCACCACCCCTCTCTATTATATTACCCCACCACCCCTCTCTATTATATTACCCTACCACCCCTCTCTATTATATTACCCCACCACCACTCTCTATTATATTACCCCACCACCCCTCTCTATTATATTACCCCACCACCCCTCTCTATTATATTACCCCACCACCACTCTCTATTATATTACCCCACCACCCCTCTCTATTATATTACCCCACCACCCCTCTCTATTATATTACCCTACCACCCCTCTCTATTATATTACCCCACCACCCCTCTCTATTATATTACCCCACCACCCCTCTCTATTATATTACCCCACCACCCCTCTCTATTATATTACCCTACCACCCCTCTCTATTATATTACCCTACCACCCCTCTCTATTATATTACCCCACCACCCCTCTCTATTATATTACCCTACCACCCCTCTCTATTATATTACCCCACCACCCCTCTCTATTATATTACCCTACCACCCCTCTCTATTATATTACCCTACCACCCCTCTCTATTATATTACCCTACCACCCCTCTCTATTATATTACCCCACCACCCCTCTCTATTATATTACCCCACCACCCCTCTCTATTATATTACCCCACCACCCCTCTCTATTATATTACCCCACCACCCCTCTCTATTATATTACCCCACCACCCCTCTCTATTATATTACCCTACCACCCCTCTCTATTATATTACCCCACCACCCCTCTCTATTATATTACCCCACCACCCCTCTCTATTATATTACCCTACCACCCCTCTCTATTATATTACCCCACCACCCCTCTCTATTATATTACCCTACCACCCCTCTCTATTATATTACCCCACCACCCCTCTCTATTATATTACCCTACCACCCCTCTCTATTATATTACCCTACCACCCCTCTCTATTATATTACCCCACCACCCCTCTCTATTATATTACCCCACCACCCCTCTCTATTATATTACCCTACCACCCCTCTCTATTATATTACCCCACCACCCCTCTCTATTATATTACCCCACCACCCCTCTCTATTATATTACCCCACCACCCCTCTCTATTATATTACCCCACCACCCCTCTCTATTATATTACCCCACCACCCCTCTCTATTATATTACCCCACCACCCCTCTCTGTTATATTACCCCACCACCACTCTCTGTTATATTACCCCACCGCCCCTGTCTCAGCTGGAGGTGCAGGCCCCCCCAGGGAACACGGTAGGCTACGTGGTCCAGCAGTGGCACCCCTTCTCCCCCAAGTTCATCATAGAGAATGAACACAGAGAGGCTGTGCTGAGGCTGCACGGACCCTTCTGTGGCTGGAGTTGCTTGCCGGACGTTGACTTTGAGGTACGTACTGTATGTTTGTCCAAACACAAACACACACACACACACACACACACACACACACACACACACACACACACACACACACACCCCACACACTGAACATGATGAAATCTATGAAAACAGGATGTGACATGGTGAAATGTTCTGGTTCTGGGGATCCTGGTGGGTCTTATGAGGCATCATCTTGTCTGTTCGTCTCTGAACGATGTAAAACATGTTACGACCCAAACAATGTATTGTGTGTTTTTGTGAGACAGTGTTACCGTGTTGCCATTCTTGCATGCTGGTTCATTAGGCTCTGAAGGCTGTTTGGCTCAAAGACATTGAACTTTACCGTGATGAAGAAGAGTTTAGCCAAAAGCATAATATTGCCATTCAAATTCCTTCAAAGTTTGAATTTATTTCAGGAGAAACTAAAGATGATCTCACAAAAAAGAAAAACGATTTATTATGTTAAAGATTGTGATTGGACAGCAGGCAGACTAGTAAAGCAAATATGTTACGATGAATTGAAACAAACAAGTTTAACAACTTCTCCATTTCATCACTTTCAATCTAGTAACACCCGGAAGATAATAATATCATATCAAATCTAATTTTACTTGTCACATACGCCGAATACAACAGGTTACAGGTTACCTTACAGTGAAATGCTTACTTACAAGCCCTTAAAACCTGTTTGGGCTGCAATCCCCACACAGGTACACCTATGACAACTGCCATTTCAAGTGCATGGCGCGAAATTCAAAATCTAGTTTGTTAAAATATTTAACTTTCACACATTAACAAGTCCAATACAGCATATGAAAGGTAGACATCTTGTGAATCAAGCCAACATGTCCGATTTTTAAAATGTTTTACAGGGAAGACAAAATATGTAAATCTATTAGCTAACCACGTCAGCAAAAGAGAGCACTTTTCTAACTCCATCAGTTTTTTACTCCGTCACTAGCTATCACTAATTCAACCAAATAAAGATATATATAGCCACTAACCAAGAAACAACTTCATAAGATGACAGTCTGATAACATATTTATTGTATAGCATATGTTTTTTTGGAAAAATGTGCATATTTATGGTATAAATCATAAATTACATTTCAGCTACAATCAGAAATTGCACCGAAAGCAGCCATAACATTTACAGACACCAACGTCAAATAACTAATTACTCATCATAAAACATATCTGAGAAATACATACATTGCAGCAATTGAAAGACAGGATTCTTGTGATTCCAGACAATATTTCCGATTTCTTAAATGTTTTACAGCGAAAACAAAATGTAGCGCTATGTTAGCATAGCCACAATAGCCAGACACACTTGGGCGCGCACGACCAGTTGACATGCACGACAGATATATGAAATAACATTATAAATTGGGTCTTACTTTGGCTGATCTTTCATCAGAATGTTGATCAGGGTGTCCTTTGTCCAGATGAGTCGTTGTTTTGAGTCAGGATGGCAACTTTCCCTTCTCACTTAGCATTGGCACTGGTCGACTGGCACGGATTTGTCCAACGTTAAAAAAATCAGAGACCGAAACACGGCAAAACTCCCGAAAAAAATTCAAATAATCTGATTAAACTATATTGAAAAAACATACATTACGATGATATGGTCTCATTTATCAAATAAAAACCCAGCCGGAGATTGTTCCCGTCCAAAACAGCAGCAAAACAGAACACAATATCACTCCCAAGACGCGCGCTTCAGACTTCCGGAAGTGGTCGGTCACGTCAAAGAAATAGCTCTTATTCAACCTCTGAACAAGATATTCACTAAATTTCTTCTCTCATACCCTCTTGACACCCAGAGCAAGGCGTACGGAGTATACGTAGGGTCTTACGTATAATGACCATGTATAGGCATAACGTTGAAGCGAGCATAGATTTCTGACATTCTACTTCTTGGTCAGGGAAAGTGCTGCCAAATGACTTCTGTACCACTCAGAGAAAAAATTAGAACGGTTTTAGAAACTAGAGATTGTTTTCTATCCAATATTAATATTAATATGCATATTGTAAGAGCAAAAATTGATTAAGAGGCCGTTTGAAAATTGGCACATATTTTCCAGTTTTTCCAATACGCCACCTGCAGCCATAACAGGTCCAACAATGCAGTTTTAAGAAAAATACCCCGGAAAAAAAATACAAAAAAATATATAAATAAAAAATATTATAAAAAATAAATTAAACAGAAAAAATTAATAGAAAATTAATAGTAACATGAAAAAAAAAAGTTAATATCAAATATAATAAAAACATAAAAATTATGTTTTTGGGGGGGGAAAAAGTTGATTCAGCTTCATCTCTCTGTGTGTAAAGTGACTGTAGCCTACTGTTCCCTCCTCTCCAGATAGTGACCATGGATGAAGTGGATAAGATAGGGAAGATCAGCAAGCAGTGGACCGGTCTACTCCGTGAGGCGTTCACGGACGCTGATAACTTTGGAATCCAGTTCCCCATGGATCTTGACGTGAAGATGAAGGCTGTGATGATAGGAGCTTGTTTCCTCATCGTAAGTCTAGTATTTTACTTCATGCTATGATGTGCTATGCTATATGCTATGCTAAGCTATGCTGTGGTTTGCTATGCTATGCTAAGCTATGCTGTGGTTTGCTATGCTATGCTAAGCTATGCTGTGGTTTGCTATGCTATGCTAAGCTATGCTGTGGTTTGCTATGCTGTGCTATTCTCTATTCTATTCTATTTGTTGATGTTTGTGATTGCATGTTTTCTTTCAGGATTTCATGTTCTTTGAGAGCGGTAACCAACCCTAGCAGCTGAGGAGTAGTCTACATCTCAGACAGTCTGCACTCCTGGAGCTATAACTTCCTGCTGGTCATGGACAAGGTCTCAGATAGACATGGCACTATGTGTGACATATCTTGTTGGCATAGTAAGAACCTTAGAAATAGATCTACCAAGGGATTACAGGTGAATGTAATGTAATGGCCGCTGGCACTAGTTTTAGCTTCTGGGGTTGGTACCCATTGCAGCTAAACCAGTCAAACCAGGTGTGTCAGTGTCCATTGTTCTGTATATATTAAGAGATTGTATATAAAGGCGTGTTCGTATGTGTGTTTTTACAGTGTGTACATTGTGGTTGCGTTGCCCACAACCCTCAGTCTGATAAAGGGTTGTGTGGTACCACTTTACCCATTTGCCACAAGTGAAAATAAAATGAACACCATCTTTATCTAAACCACTATGCTGAAGGGAACGTGAAAAGGAAATGAGAGATGAAGAAATGCTCTGTAGCTTAAAGAAGAAATCTACAAAAACATGTTATATTTTTTGGTAAATCGGAAGACCTTAATATGTTCTGTGTCAACAGTATATTAAGTTACCGTATATGCTACTGTGTTTTGCTCGAGACGTAGTATTTTGAGACTTTTGATATTTTATTTATTTATTTGTGTATTTATGTAACTTAATATTGTTTATTGTTTTCATGTGATTGTAATTTTGTGGGAAATTTGACATAATATTCAGTATTAAAAACATCCTCCAGTGATTTCTGAACTTTTACTGTTGAAAAGTGATATCTCAAGTATATACAGTAAAGTACATACTAAAAGGTAAAAATGTGTTTTGAGGAAAATGTATTTAATTTTGGGGGGACAAAACTGGATAGTTCAAGGTGGTGAGGGTAGGTAGCAACACAACTGGCATGCTGATCCTCATCACTGGAGCTCCCCAGGGGTGCGTGCTCAGTCCCCTGCTGTACTCCCTGTTCACCCACGACTGCATGGCCAGGCACGACTCCCAACACCATCATGAAGTTTGCAGACGACACAACGGTGGTAGGCCTGATCACCGACAACGACGTGTCCACATCACCAACAAACTAGAATGGTGAAACACATCAAGACAGTCGTGAAGAGGCCACAACAAAGCCTATTCCCCCTTAGGAAACTAAAAAGATTTGGCATGGGTCCTCAGATCCTCAAAAGGTTCTACAGCTGCAATATCGAGAGCATCCTGACTGGTTGCATCACTGCCTGGTACGGCAACTGATCGGCCTCCGACGCAAGGCACTACAGAGGGTAGTGCGTACGGCTCAGTACGTCACCGGGGAAAGCTTCCTGCCATCCAGGACCTCTATACCAGGCGATGTCAGAGGAAGGCTCTAAATATTGTCAAAGACCCCAGCCACCCCAGTCATAGAACATAGACGGTTCTCTCTACTACCGCACGGCAAGCAGTACCAGAGCGCCAATTCTAGGACCAAAAGGCTTCTCAACAACTTCTACCCCCAAGCCATAAGACTCCTGAACAGGTAATCAAACGGCTACCCAGACTATTTGCATTGTCCCGCCCCCCAACCCCCTCTTTACACTGCTGCTACTCTCTGTTTATCATATACGCATAGTCGCTTTAACCATATCTACATGTACATACTACCTCAATCAGCCCGACTAACCGGTGCCTGTATGTAGCCTCGCTACTGTATATAGCCTCTCTACTGTATATAGCCTCTACTGTATATAGCCTCTCTACTGTATATAGCCTCGCTACTGTATATAGCCTCTCTACTGTATATAGCCTCTCTACTGTATATAGCCTCTACTGTATATAGCCTCTCTACTGTATATAGCCTCTCTACTGTATATAGCCTCTCTACTGTATATAGCCTCGCTACTGTTATAGCCTCGCTACTGTATGTAGCCTCTCTACTGTATATAACCTCTCTACTGTATATAGCCTCTCTACTGCATATAGCCTCTACTGTATATAGCCTCTCTACTGTATATAGCCTCTCTACTGTATATAGCCTCCCTACTGTATATAGCCTCGCTACTGTATATAGCGTCACTACTGTATATAGCCTCTCTACTGTATATAGCGTCTCTACTGTATATAACCTCTCTACTGTATATAGCCTCTCTACTGTATATAGCCTCCCTACTGTATATAGCCTCACTACTGTATATAGCCTCACTACTGTATATAGCCTCTCTACTGTATATAACCTCTCTACTGTATATAGCCTCTACTGTATATAGCCTCTACTGTATATAGCCTCTACTGTATATAGCCTCTCTACTGTATATAGCCTCCCTACTGTATATAGCCTCGCTACTGTATATAGCCTCACTACTGTATATAGCCTCTCTACTGTATATAGCCTCTCTACTGTATATAGCCTCTCTACTGTATATAACCTCTACTGTATATAGCCTCTCTACTGTATATAGCCTCTACTGTATATAGCCTCTCTACTGTATGTAGCCTCTCTACTGTATATAGCATCTACTGTATATAGCCTCTCTACTGTATATAGCCTCCCTACTGTATATAGCTTCGCTACTGTATATAGCCTCACTACTGTATATAGCCTCTCTACTGTATATAGCCTCTCTACTGTATATATCCTCTCTACTGTATATAACCTCTACTGTATATAGCCTCTCTACTGTATATAGCCTCTACTGTATATAGCCTCTCTACTGTATGTAGCCTCTCTACTGCATATAGCCTCTCTACTGTATATAGCCTCTCTACTGTATATAACCTCTCTACTGTATATAACCTCTACTGTATATAGCCTCTCTACTGTATATAGCCTCTACTGTATATATCCTCTCTACTGTATATAACCTCTACTGTATATAGCCTCTCTACTGTATATAACCTCTACTGTATATAGCCTCTCTACTGTATATAGCCTCTACTGTATATAGCCTCTCTACTGTATATAACCTCTCTATTGTATATAGCCTCTCTACTGTATATAGCGTCTCTACTGTATATAGCCTCTCTACTGTATATAGCCTCTCTACTGTTATTTTTCACTGTCTTTTTACTGTTGTTTTATTTCTTTACTTACCTATTGTTCACCTAATACCTTATTTTGCACTGTTGGTTAGTTAGCATTTCACTGTAGGGTCTACACCTGTTGTATTTGGCGCACGTGACAAATAAACTTTGCTTTGATTTGATTTGAGTAGGGCATTCAAGGAGGTAGTCTGAATGTGCCTTCTGATGTCATCAGCCCCCCCCTTGCTTGAAGACCAATAGAGATCTAAAGAGGAAAAGCCCCCCCCCCATTGTCTATGTCATACCTGGACCACCTTTTGAGATGTGCCTTTTGTAAATCATGTGTTAAATGAGGTGAAAACAAGACTGGAGTTCCATCTATAATATTCTCTATACTTGTCATGGCCATTTCCTGTAATACCAGAACTTCTCCACTAGGGGGCGGTGTCCGTCCACATGACTAGCTACTGCCACCGTCAAGATCACGAACACGAACACGTTCAGTTGCCAAACGTTGTTGAACGTTGCAGGTAGAAATGCCATGAACAGAGCAGACATAATTCCTTGGTCTACGTGGCAGAGTGGCATGTTTGTTCTGAGTTACATATTTCTATCTGAATGTTCCAAATGTTGTGTGCTGCGGAAAGTGCCACACATGTAGCCGACAAGAAAATAGTTTATTTCCAAAACGCTATATCCAGAATTTTTTTCACAAATGTGTTTGTTTTTCTTCATTACGGTTATTGCTTATGGACACCTTCATGCGTGTGTAAAATATTACTGTTCTCAGATTTTTCATTCATAGATTTTAGATGAATTCTGAACGAAAATATAAATGCAACATGCAACCATTTCAAATATTTTACTGAGTTACAGTTCATATAATGTTCATATAAGGAAATGAATAATGAAATTAGTCAATTAAATAAATACATTTGTCCCTGATCTATGGGTTTCACATGACTGGGAATACAGATACCTGTGACCAACAAATTATTATTTACAATGACGGCTTACCCCGGCCAAACCCGGACAACGCTGGGCCAACAGTGCACCGCCCTATGGCACTCCCAATCACGGCCGGATGTGATGCAGCCTGGATTCAAACCGGGTACTGCAGTGACGCCTCTTGTACTGCGACGCAGTGTCTTAGACCACCACGCCACTCAGTAAACTGAAATAAATGTATTAGGCTCTAATCTATGGCTTTCACCTGACTGGGAATATAGATATGCAACTGCTGGTCACATATACCTAAAACAAAGTAGGGGTGTGGATCAGAAAACCAGTCAGTATCTGGTGTGACCACCATTTGACTCATGCAGCCCGACACATCTCCTTCATGTAGAATTGATCAGGCTGTTGATTGTTGCCTTTGGAATGTTGTCCCACTCCTCTTCAATGGCTGTCTGAAGTTGCTGGATATTGGAGGGAACTGGAACACGCCTGCATACACATCGATCCAGAGCATCCCAAACATGCTCAATGGATGACATGTCTGCTGAGTATGCAGGCCATGGAAGAAATGGGACATTTTCAGCTTCCAGGTATTGTGTAGGATCCTTGCGACACGGGGCTGTGCATTATCATGCTGAAACACAAGGAGATGAATGGATGACAATTGGCCTCAGGATCTTGTCACAGTATCTCTGTGCATTAAAATTGCCATTGATAAAATGCAATTGTGTTCGTTGACCGTAGCTGACGCCTGTCCATACCATAACCTCACCACCAACAAGGGACAACTCTGTTCACAACGTTGACATCAGCAAACCGCTCGCCCATACACGATGGGTCGCCCACACAACGCCATACACGATGACTCGCCCACACAACGCCATACACGATGTCTGCCATGTATACAGATGAAACCAGGATTCATCTGAGAAAAGTACACCTCTTCAACATGCCAGTGGAAATTGAAGGTGCGCATTTGCCCACATAAATGAGTTATGACGCCTGAACTGCAGTGGGGTTATAGTATGGGCAGGCAAAGATCCAGAGGTCAAGACCATGGTGAGTACAAAGAGTTGGCAGATGAGTACACGATGTCTGAGTTATCTCTGAGACTGTTTCTGACAGTTTGTGCGTTTAAGCGTTTAGTTTAGTTTAGTTTAGTTTTCAGTTTAGGCGGCATATTGTAGAGAAATGTACTTTAAATTCTCTGGCAACAGCTCTGGTGGACATTCCAGCAGTCATCATGCCAACTGCACGCTCCCTCAAAACTTGAGACATCTGTGGCATTTTTTGTAGTGTTATCTTTCATTTCAGCTCATGAAACATGGGACCAACACTTTATATGTTGCGTTCATATTTTTGTTCAATGTATATGTATCTATTTTTTGCAAAATGCTATATATCCATTGTTTAACTGGAATGGAATTTTCTTATACTGTTTGACTGTGATATGTGGTTTTTCTCACATAGCCATCTTAAGATGAATGTACTAACTGTCTGTCTGAATTAATTGTTTCTGGCCACTGTCACGTCTACTCCCTCTCCATCTCTCCGGCGCTCGACGTCGCCAATTTACTCTTTATTACGCACACCTGACACCATCGTTATGCACACCTGCGCCTCATGAGACTCACCTGGACTCCATCACCTTCCTGATGACCTCCCCTATATTTGTCACTCCCTTTGGTTCTTTCCCCAGGCGTTATTGTTTCTGATGATATGTTTCATGTCTGTACGCTACTCGTGTTTCTTGTTTTGTTCTATGTTTGTTTATTTCAGATTTTGCTCTATTGCTACTAGAGTTAGAACTTTTAAAGTGTATATTACAGTTGAAGTCGGAAGCTTACATACACGTTAGCCAAATACATTTAAACTCAGTTTTTCACAATTCCTGACATTTAATCCCTGTAAAAATGTGCTGTTTTAGGTCAGTTAGGATCACCACTTTCCTTGAAAAATGTGAAATGTCAGAATAATATTAGAGATAATGATTTATTTCAGCTTTTATTTCTTTCATCACATTCCCAGTGGGTCAGAAGTTTACATACACTCAATTAGTATTTGGTAGCATTGCCTTTAAAAAGTTTAACTTGGGTCAAACTTTTCAGGTAGCCTTCCACAAATTTCCATCAATAAATTGGGTGAATTTTGGCCCATTCCTCCAGACAGAGCTTGTGTAACTGAGTCAGGTATGTAGGTCTCCTTGCTCACAGAAGCTTTTTTCAGTTCTGCCAACACGTTTTCTATGGGATTGAGGTCAGGGCTTTGTGATGGCCACTCCAATACCTTGACTTTGTTGTCCTTAAGCCATTTTGCCACAACTTTGGAAGTATGCTTGGGGTCATTGTTCATTTGGAAGACCCATTTGCGACCAAGCTTTAACTTCCTGCCTGATGTCTTGAGATGTTGCTTCAATATATCCACATAATTTTCCATCATCATGATGCCATCTATTTTGTGAGTGCACCAGTCCCTCCTGCAGCAAAGCACAACCCACAACATGATGCTGCCACCTCCATACTTCACGGTTGGAATGGTGTTCTTTGGCTTGCAAGCCTCCCCCTTTTTCCTCCAAACATAATGATGGTCATTATGGCCAAACAGTTCCATTTTTGTTTCATCAGACAAGAGGACATTTCTCCAAAAAGTACGATCTTTGTCCCCATGTGCAGTTGCAAACCGTAGTCTGGCTTTTTTATGGCGGTTTTGGAGCAGTGGCTTATTCCTTGCTGAGCAGCCTTTCAGGTTATGTTGATATAGGACTTGTTTTACTGTGGATATAGATACTTTTGTAACTGTTTCCTTCAGCATCTTCACAAGGTCCTTTGCTGTTGTTCTGGGATTGATTTGCACTTTTCGCACCAAAGTACGTTAATCTCTAGGAGACAGAACACGTCTCCTTCCTGAGCGGTTTAACGGCTGCGTGGTCCCATGGTGTTAATACTGCAACGTTCCAAGGATGAACCAGACTTGTCAAGATCTACAATTTTTTTTCTGAGGTCTTGGCTGATTTCTTTTGATTTTCCCATGATGTCAAGCAAATCAGCACTGAGTTTGAAGGTAGGCCTTGAAATACATCCTTGAAATACATCCAATTGACGCAAATGATGTCAATTAGCCTATCAGAAGCTTCTAAAGCCATGACAGTATTTTCTGGAATTTTCCAAGCTGTTTAAAAGGCACAGTCAACTTAGTGTATGTAAACTTCTGACCCACTGGAATTGTGATACAGTGAGTTATAAGTGAAATAATCTGTCTGTAAACAATTGTTGTAAAAATGACTTGTGTCATGCACAAAGTAGATGTCCTAACCGACTTGACAAAACTATAGGTTGGTAACTTCTTTCGGATCATTGGGAAGCTAGCGTCCCACCTCGACAACATCCGGTGAAATTGCAGAGCGCAAAAATCAAAATACAAAAGTAGTAATATTAAACATTCATAAAAATACAAGTGTTATACACCATTATTTAGCTTAGAATCTTGGTAATCGAACCGCTTTGTCCGATTTAAAATAGGCTTTACGGAGAAAGCATTTCATCGTCTGAGGACAGCGCCTCACCCACTTCCTGCATTAACATGAATTCATAACCTGCACAGGTGTCACAAAAAACAAAATCAATTTCTAAAGACTGTTGACATCTAGTGGAAGCCATAGGAACTGCAATCTGGGTCCTAATTATTAGACTTTTCCATAGAAAAGCATTGAAAAGTCCAATGACCTAAAAAAAAAAGTTCCTGGATGGATTGTCCTGTGGGTTTTGCCTGCCAAATCAGGCCTGTTATACTCACAGACATTATTTTAACAGTTTTAAGAAATTTTAGAATGTTTTCTATCCAATACTACCAATACTACCATGCATATGCATATCCTAGCTTCTGGGCCCAAGTAACAGGCAGTTTACTTTGGGCACCTCATTCATCCAAACTTCTGAATACTGCCCCCTAGCCTTAAAAAGTTAAATAGTACCCGCAAAACATCAGTCTCAACGTCAACAGTGAAGAGGCGACTCCGGGATGCTGGCCTTCTAGGCAGAGTTCCTCTGTCCAGTCTAACGTCAACAGTGAAGAGGCGACTCCGGGATGCTGGCCTTCTAGGCAGAGTTGCAAAGAAAAAGACATATCTCAGACTGGCCAATAAAAAGAAAAGATTAAGATGGGCAAAAGTACACAGACACTGGAAAGAGGAACTCTGCCTAGAAGGCCAGCATCCAAGAGTCGCCACTTCACTGTTGATGTTGAGACTGGTGTTTCTTTTAAAACAGGGACATTTCTAAGTGACCCCAAACTTTGAGTGGTGGGTTTGTGTGTTTATATTGCTAATATTAAACAGGGATTGTGTTTATATTGACTAACATCAAACAGGGATTGTGTGTTTATATTGATGTAAATGGCAAAATATTATACAAAATACATTTTGTGTGATGGCATTGTCAATGAGCTTCAATGATTTACACATGTCCTAATATTCTAAAATCAAATGATTTTTATCTAACAGGTTGGGACCAACATGGTTGAGTATCTGCACCAGGCAGAGGTGACCAGACCCATTTGTTTTGGCTCTTGGTGACTGCTCACAGGTGCTTACAGTCATTAATGGATTGGAGCAAAGTACACTGTTTGGGGAACTGGATGTGTGCTTCAAGTCCTATTATGTGTTTGATATCAACTTCCCCAGCATGGGACTTCCTCCAGACCACAGTGAAGGAACAGACTCCCCTGCAGTAAGTCTTTTTTCCACTGAACAATAGTGGATAAGTGATTGTGTGTAGGAAGTGGAGGGGAGGGTGGTATGGGAGAGAAGGCAAAAATATATAATCAACATTTTTATTAGGATTACACTGAAAATAACCCAAGGATTACATAAAACATTACTCAGATGCTGGGTCAATCCTCGAACCCAATGTGTTAGGCTTGTCACAACCCAACACACTGAGTTGTTGTAACCCAGCAATATAGTCTAATTCACCCAGCAGCTGGGTCAAGCGCTCAACGCAAGGCGCTGGGTTAGAAGCACCATCCAACCCCGCTGGATGAATGAACCTAATGCTATGTTTGGCCAATATTGACCCAGCGTTGGGTTGTAGGAATGACCCAAATTGGTTGATTTTCAAAAACAGCATTTTTCTTTGGGGGGGGGGGGGGGGGATAATATGAATTGCCATATTAGGCATAACTCAAATTCTACCTTTTTTGAAGATGCCAAAATGAAATGTTTTCAGTATGTTCATTTTGTTGAGGGTTTTCTGATTGTTTCATTCAACAAGCGTTGGAAGAAGGAGTTCCACAGGGCCACCGTCCAAACTCATAAAGGCAACAGTTCTGAACTGGGTTTAATTTAGTGTTACAGTAATCCCTCGTTTATCGCGGGGGTTACGTTCCGAAAATGAC
This sequence comes from Salvelinus alpinus, assembly GCF_045679555.1. Lineage (NCBI taxonomy): Eukaryota > Metazoa > Chordata > Actinopteri > Salmoniformes > Salmonidae > Salvelinus > Salvelinus alpinus. The sequence goes on from NC_092093.1 coordinate 48,486,637, forward strand.
CCGCGATAAGTGAAATCCGCGAAATAGAAAACTTCTTTTTTTTTTACAATTAGCAACTATTACATGTATACAAATACAGTGACTCACGTGTAGGCCGTTTCACTGCTCTTCAGACTGGGCCGCTGCATCCTGACTGCGCTCTGCAGTGTTCTCTTCTTCTGAAGCCCGCGGTGCAGGTGTGTTTGTTCGGGAGAAGAGCATAGTGATAGGCAGCTGTTGTCGCTCTTTTTTCTTCTTTGCAAAAAGATCCTTGTACACCGACATGCCACCATCGATTACGTTGGAGAACTGTAATGAACGGCTCATCAAAGGGTCCCATTCCTCAGCTACTCGCTTAAGTTCAGTGGCCATTCGCACCATGGTTGCTAAGCGACCAAGCGTTAGTCCTTCCTTCCTTCCTGGCCAACTTAATGTAAATTTGCCAAGCTGTTTTATGTACGTACACATAACTGCACGAGACGACAAAATGATAGCACAATTCGTAGCATGTTTTGATACAAGAAGCGGGAGTGAGTTTTTAGCGAATCAGAATGCAGAGCACAATGCACCAAAAAAAAATAAAAAATGCATTATGAAAATCCGCGAAATAGCGAATCCGCGATAAGTGAACCGCGAAGTGGCGAGGGATCACTGTAATTATAAAAAATTATAATTTAAACTTTCATTGGTTGAACTCTATTGCTCAGTTATCACTTGGCTCATGTAAATACTTCTGTAAATCAAATCAAATCAAATGTATTTGTCACATACACATGGTTAGCAGATGTTAATGCGAGTGTAGCGAAATGTTTGTGCTTCTAGTTCCGACCGTGCAGTAAAATCTATCAGGTAATCTAACAATTTCACAACAACTACCTTATACACACAAGTGTAAAGGAATAAATAAGAATATGTACATATAAATATATGGATGAGCGATGGCCGTGCGGCATAGGCAAGATGCAGTAGATGGTATAGATGCTTTTCTGATGTATCAAATACTTTTGTCGTGCAATAAAATGCAAATTAATTACTTAAAAATAATACATTGTGATTTTCTGGATTTTTGTTTTAGATTCCGTCTCTCACAGTTGAAGTGTACCTATGATAAAAATTACAGACCTCTACATGCTTTGTAAGTAGGAAAACCTGCAAAATCGGCAGTGTATCAAATACTTGTTCTCCCCACTATACATATGAGATGAGTAATGTAGGGTAGTTGTCGCTTTTAACAGCCTACGGTCAATATCCCCATAGTTTTCACATTTCTCTTATGTAAATGTTTCAGTTACATAGAAAGATTAAATACACGATTTATTTGGGAAAAATCCAGTCCTTTCTTTTTTTTCTTTTTTTTCTCTTTCGTTCAAAGCATTATTATAACACCTGTGTCAGTAAACGTCTGCAAAGAAAGTCATTACATTTTTTAAAGCCCAGATTGCACTCTGCGTGCACTCTGGCAGTCCAGAGTGAATTTATGAACACACCCCAAGAAAACAAAATCTGAGACATTTAGGGTCTGTTTACATATATTTTAGAGGCTATTTGTACAGAAAATGTGTAGAAAGCCTGTATAAACTCTATTCATAATTATATTACTATATTTTAGTTTGGCTATAATTCTATTACACAATTTCTGATACATCACATACTTTTATTTCGCTCCACAAGTAAAGGCAGGAAATGCATTACCTTTGCCTCTACTGCCATTCATTCCAATTAGACTGGTTTTCTGATTTCTCCCTGACCAAGATTTCTGCCATTTTCACCCCATTCTGGAACTTTGAGGGATCGTGACATATTCCCTCTAATAATTTAATAGGATCTCTATGGCATGAAACCCAGCTGATTCTCACTGAAAAACAGGGTCCAATCACAGAGTTTCCAAACCCAGAGGCGCAACATCGTAAGACTTCCGGGAATGCTCAAGAAAGAGACCAAACAGACCAGGCCGGGACTTGAGAAGTCGATGAGAGACATGAAACATTATTCCTAAATTGTTAATTTTCTCAAAATCTAAAGGCACAACCTAGATTATCACATTCACAAGTTGATTTAACCTATTTATAAGCCTTTATAATGGTTGGTCTCTTGATGGATTTGTCCAAAATCATGTGACATAAAACATTACTTTTTCTGTCCTTGAATTTATGACAAGTTGTCATTATATCATATAGACAAAGAGAGAGAGAGAGTGGGGGGTAGAGACAGAGAGAGAGAGGGGGTAGAGACAGAGAGAGAGAGCGAGAGAGGGGGTAGAGACAGAGAGAGAGAGAGAGAGAGAGTGGGGGTAGAGATAGAGAGAGAGAGAGAGAGAGTGGGGGTAGAGACAGAGAGAGAGAGGGGGTAGAGACAGAGAGAGAGAGAGAGTGGGGGTAGAGACAGAGAGAGAGTGGGGTAGTGTAATGTTTACTGTTAATTTGTATTGTTTATTTCACTTTTGTATATTATCTACCTCACTTGCTTTGGCAATGTTAACACATGTTTCCCATGCCAATAAAGCCCCTTGAATTGAATTGAATTGAATTGAGAGAGAGAGTGGGGGTAGAGACAGAGAGATAGTGGGGGTAGAGAGAGAGAGATAAAGGGTGGAGAGAGAGAGATAAGGGGTGGAGAGAGAGCGAGTGGGGATAGAGACACAGAGAGAAGCAGGTGGTATGGATAATGAGCTCATGAGTTCTTCTGCAAAAAAAATATAATTACAGTTGGATTAATGTAGATAAACATGGATATGTTTCACAAGGATTTATAGAGGATACTACCCTTTACATCAGGCCTGGGGAACTCCAGTCCTCGGGGGCCTTATTGATGTCACACTTTCCCCCCGTCCCAAGCAAACACACCTGATTTAAACTGATTACATTTTAAACTGAAGATCGTGATTTGTTGATTTATTGGAGTCAGGTGTGTTAGTTGGGGCAAAACTGTGACACCAATCAGGCCCCCGAGGACTGGAGCTGCCTGCTCTAAATCAAAACCTTCAAACCATATCAAAATTCCATTAGTAAAACCTAGATTTGTGACAAAAGTACCTGAATGGATTCTTACTACCAAGGACTATCAAGAAAAACCTTCTAACAAACCAAAACCATTAGAAATAAAACAGCAGAACCTGGAAATACCATCCAACACAACACTGAGTAATACAACAGAACCTGGAAACACCATCCAATACAACACTGAGTAATACAACAGAACCTGGAAATACCATCCAACACAACACTGAGTAATACAACAGAACCTGGAAATACCATCCAACAACACTGAGTAATACAACAGAACCTGGAAATACCATCCAACACAACACTGAGTAATACAACAGAACCTGGAAATACCATCCAACAACACTGAGTAATACAACAGAACCTGGAAATACCATCCAACAACACTGAGTAATACAACAGAACCTGGAAATACCATCCAACAACACTGAGTAATACAGAAGAACCTGGAAATACCATCCAACACTGAGTAATACAACAGAACCTGGAAACACCATCCAACAACACTGAGTAATACAGCAGAACCTGGAAATACCATCCAATACAACACTGAGTAATACAGCAGAACCTGGAAATACAATCCAACAACACTGAGTAATACAGCAGAACCTGGAAATACCATCCAACACTGAGTAATACAGCAGAACCTGGAAATACCATCCAACAACACTGAGTAATACAGCAGAACCTGGAAACACCATCCAACAACACTGAGTAATACAACAGAACCTGGAAACACCATCCAATACAACACTGAGTAATACAACAGAACCTAGAAACACCATCCAATACAACACTGAGTAATACAGCAGAACCTGGAAACACCATCCAATACAACACTGAGTAATACAACAGAACCTGGAAATACCATCCAACAACACTGAGTAATACAACAGAACCTGGAAATACCATCCAACACAACACTGAGTAATACAACAGAACCTGGAAACACCATCCAATACAACACTGAGTAATACAGCAGAACCTGGAAACACCATCCAATACAACACTGAGTAATACAACAGAACCTGGAAATACCATCCAACAACACTGAGTAATACAACAGAACCTGGAAATACCATCCAACAACACTGAGTAATACAACAGAACCTGGAAATACCATCCAACACAACACTGAGTAATACAACAGAACCTGGAAATACCATCCAACAACACTGAGTAATACAACAGAACCTGGAAATACCATCCAACACATCACTGAGTAATACAACAGAACCTGGAAATACCATCCAACAACACTGAGTAATACAGAAGAACCTGGAAATACCATCCAACACTGAGTAATACAACAGAACCTGGAAACACCATCCAACAACACTGAGTAATACAGCAGAACCTGGAAATACCATCCAATACAACACTGAGTAATACAGCAGAACCTGGAAATACCATCCAACAACACTGAGTAATACAGCAGAACCTGGAAACACCATCCAACAACACTGAGTAATACAACAGAACCTGGAAACACCATCCAATACAACACTGAGTAATACAACAGAACCTAGAAACACCATCCAATACAACACTCAGTAATACAGCAGAACCTGGAAACACCATCCAATACAACACTGAGTAATACAACAGAACCTGGAAATACCATCCAACAACACTGAGTAATACAACAGAACCTGGAAATACCATCCAACACAACACTGAGTAATACAACAGAACCTGGAAACACCATCCAATACAACACTGAGTAATACAGCAGAACCTGGAAACACCATCCAATACAACACTGAGTAATACAACAGAACCTGGAAATACCATCCAACAACACTGAGTAATACAACAGAACCTGGACATACCATCCAATACAACACTGAGTAATACAGCAGAACCTGGAAACACCATCCAATACAACACTGAGTAATACAACAGAACCTGGAAATACCATCCAACAACACTGAGTAATACAGCAGAACCTGGAAACACCATCCAATACAACACTGAGTAATACAACAGAACCTGGAAACACCATCCAATACAACACTGAGTAATACAACAGAACCTGGAAATACCATCCAACACAACAGAACCTAGAAACACCATCCAATACAACACTGAGTAATACAACAGAACCTAGAAACACCATCCAATTCAACACTGAGTAATACAGCAGAACCTGGAAATACCATCCAATACAACACTGAGTAATACAACAGAACCTGGAAACACCATCCAACACAACACTGAGTAATACAACAGAACCTGGAAACACCATCCAACAACACTGAGTAATACAGCAGAACCTGGAAATACCATCCAACAACACTGAGTAATACTGCAGAACCTGGAAATACCATCCAACAACACTGAGTAATACAGCAGAACCTGGAAACACCATCCAACAACACTGAGTAATACTGCAGAACCTGTAAACACCATCCAACAACACTGAGTAATACAGCAGAACCTGGAAACACCATCCAACAACACTGAGTAATACAGCAGAACCTGGAAATACCATCCAATACAACACTGAGTAATACAACAGAACCTGGAAACACCATCCAACAACACTGAGTAATACAGCAGAACCTGGAAACACCATCCAACAACACTGAGTAATACAACAGAACCTGGAAATACCATTCAACACAACACTGAGTAATACAACAGAACCTGGAAATACCATCCAACACAACACTGAGTAATACAGCAGAACCTGGAAATACCATCCAATACAACACTGAGTAATACAGCAGAACCTGGAAATACCATCCAACACAACACTGAGTAATACAACAGAACCTGGAAACACCATCCAACAACACTGAGTAATACAGCAGAACCTGGAAACACCATCCAACAACACTGAGTAATACAGCAGAACCTGGAAATACCATCCAACAACACTGAGTAATACAGCAGAACCTGGAAACACCATCCAACAACACTGAGTAATACTGCAGAACCTGTAAACACCATCCAACAACACTGAGTAATACAACAGAACCTGGAAACACCATCCAACAACACTGAGTAATACAGAAGAACCTGGAAACACCATCCAACAACACTGAGTAATACAACAGAACCTGGAAATACCATCCAACAACACTGAGTAATACTGCAGAACCTGTAAATACCATCCAACAACACTGAGTAATACAGCAGAACCTGGAAACACCATTCCAACAACACTGAGTAATACAGCAGAACCTGGAAATACCATCCAACAACACTGAGTAATACAGCAGAACCTGGAAACACCATCCAACAACACTGAGTAATACAACAGAACCTGGAAACACCATCCAACAACACTGAGTAATACAGCAGAACCTGGAAATACCATCCAACAACACTGAGTAATACAACAGAACCTGGAAATACCATCCAACAACACTGAGTAATACAACAGAACCTAGAAACACCATCCAACACAACACTGAGTAATACAACAGAACCTAGAAATACCATCCAACACAACACTGAGTAATACAACAGAACCTGGAAATACCATCCAACACAACACTGAGTAATACAGCAGAACCTGGAAATACCATCCAACACAACACTGAGTAATACAACAGAACCTGGAAATACCATCCAACACAACACTGAGTAATACAACAGAACCTGGAAATACCATCCAACAACACTGAGTAATACAACAGAACCTGGAAATACCATCCAAAACTGAGTAATACAACAGAACCTGGAAATACCATCCAACACAACACTGAGTAATACAACAGAACCTGGAAATACCATCCAACACTGAGTAATACAACAGAACCTGGAAATACCATCCAACAACTCTGAGTAATACAACAGAACCTGGAAATACCATCCAACAACACTGAGTAATACAACAGAACCTGGAAATACCATCCAACACAACACTGAGTAATGTCAGAAGCTACTCCTGATGCCAAACAAGTAAAATGTAATAATCACTAGGAAATATTGTTAAATAATACCAGATCAGACCTGCCGGCAACTTCAATTAGCACTGAAGTGTGAGGTGAGATGTGAGATGTGAGATGTGTGAGGTGAGAGGTGAGAGGTGAGAGGTGAGAGGTGAGATGTGAGATGTGAGAGGTGAGATGTGAGATGTGAGATGTGTGAGGTGAGATGTGAGATGTGAGAGGTGAGATGTGAGATGTGTGATGTGAGATGTGTGATGTGAGATGTGTGATGTGAGATGTGTGGAAACTCTTGAGCCTATAAATGGCAGCAGTTTCCCCCCCCCCCCCCCCTCCCCCCCCGATGAGGCCCCCTGCACCATGGCATATCCCTGTGCAGATGTCATCACAGTACAGTACCCCTTGGATATTAAAAATAACACAGCACGGGAATAAGTAGAAAAATAAGTGGAGGACAATCCAGAGACACTATTTGCTGACTGGGGGAATGAAAGCAACTTAATTTTCCACACAGACCATCCCCTGACATGGCACAGTGCTATATTAACACAGACCATCCCCTGGCATGGCACAGTGCTATATTAACACAGACCCCTGGCATGGCACAGTGCTATATTAACACAGACCCCTGGCATGGCACAGTGCTATACTAACCAGACCATCCCCTGGCAAGACACAGTGCTATATTAACACAGACCATCCCCTGGCATGGCACAGTGCTATATTAACCAGACCATCCCCTGGCATGACACAGTGCTATATTAACCAGACCATCCCCTGGCATGGCACAGTGCTATATTAACACAGACCATCCCCTGGCATAACACAGTGCTATATTAACCAGACCATCCCCTGGCATGGCACAGTGCTATATTAACCAGACCATCCCCTGGCATGGCACAGTGCTATATTAACCCTGGCATGGCACAGTGCTATATTAACACAGACCATCCCCTGGCATAACACAGTGCTATATTAACACAGACCATCCCCTGGCATGACACAGTGCTATATTAACCAGACCATCCCCTGGCATGGCACAGTGCTATATTAACCAGACCATCCCCTGGCCTTGCACAGTGCTATATTAACCAGACCATCCCCTGGCATGGCACAGTGCTATATTAACACAGACCATCCCCTGGCATGGCACAGTGCTATATTAACCAGACCATCCCCTGGCATGGCACAGTGCTATATTAACCAGACCATCCCCTGGCATGACACAGTGCTATATTAACCCTGGCATGACACAGTGCTATATTAACCCTGGCATGGCACAGTGCTATATTAACCAGACCATGCCCTGGCATGACACAGTGCTATATTAACACAGACCCCTGGCATGGCACAGTGCTATATTAACACAGACCCCTGGCATGGCACAGTGCTATATTAACACAGACCCCTGGCATGGCACAGTGCTATATTAACACAGACCCCTGGCATGGCACAGTGCTATATTAACACAGACCCCTGGCATGGCACAGTGCTATATTAACACAGACCCCTGGCATGACACAGTGCTATATTAACACAGACCCCTGGCATGGCACAGTGCTATATTAACACAGACCCCTGGCATGGCACAGTGCTATATTAACACAGACCCCTGGCATGACACAGTGCTATATTAACACAGACCCCTGGCATGGCACAGTGCTATATTAACACAGACCCCTGGCATGGCACAGTGCTATATTAACACAGACCCCTGGCATGGCACAGTGCTATAAGACTACACTACCCCTATGTCAAGAGAGATGGTATTGGCCCAGAGTGGAAGCTCAGAATAATGGACATTGAGGAAATTGGAACAACCTCTGTCAGCATGCAGGGGATCCTCAAGCAGTTCCAGCAGGACTTTTACAGGACCAAAGAGAGAGCACAGCAGGAAACGTTCTCTCTCTGTGACGACTCCTCCATCCTGAGTGAGTCTGATGACACCTCTTCAAACTGTCCTGCAGACAAGGATAGTCACCCCCCCCAGCACTGAACACACCCAGGTACCACAACTGCACTGCTCCTCCATCACTGAGAGGGATACATTCACAGAGCTGGAGAGAGACATAGTGGAACTCAGAGAGCTAGTCCACACTATCCAGACAGAACAAACCCACAAAACAGACCAGAACTACAACACCCCCCCATAAGACCAGGAGGGCAGAAGGCTGAGATGGACGGCTGTCTGACAGAGTCAGCTCTACGGACTGAGGTGAGAGAACTAAAGGAGGAGGGAGAGAAACACAAACACACAAAAGCCAGAAACACAGACCCCTGTGTTGGTGTCATCTACCTGGCCCACCACTCCACCCTGGACTAATATCTACCTGGCCCACCACTCCACCCTGGACTAATGTCTACCTGGCCCACCACTCCACCCTGAACTAATGTCTACCTGGCCCACCACTCCACCCTGAACTAATGTCTACCTGGCCCACCACTTCACCATGGACTAATGTCTACCTGGCCCACCACCCCACCCTGGACTAATGTCTACCTGGCCCACCACTCCACCCTGGACTAATGTCTACCTGGCCCACCACTCCACCCTGAACTAATGTCTACCTGGCCCACCACTCCACCCTGAACTAATGTCTACCTGGCCCACCACTTCACCATGGACTAATGTCTACCTGGCCAACCACCCCACCCTGGACTAATGTTTACCTGGCCCACCACTCCACCCTGGTCTAATATCTACCTGGCCCACCACTCCACCCTGGACTAATATCTACCTGGCCCACCACTCCACCCTGAACTAATGTCTACCTGGCCCACCACTCCACCCTGAACTAATATCTACCTGGCCCACCACTCCACCCTGGACTAATATCTACCTGGCCCACCACTCCACCCTGGACTAATATCTACCTGGCCCACCACTCCACCCTGAACTAATATCTACCTGGCCCACCACTCCACCCTGGACTAATATCTACCTGGCCCACCACTCCACCCTGGACTAATATCTACCTGGCCCACCACTCCACCCTGGACTAATATCTACCTGGCCCTCCACTCCACCCTGAACTAATATCTACCTGGCCCACCACTCCACCCTGGACTAATATCTCCCTGGCCCACCACTCCACCCTGGACTAATATCTACCTGGCCCTCCACTCCACCCTGAACTAATATCTACCTGGCCCACCACTCCACCCTGGACTAATATCTACCTGGCCCTCCACTCCACCCTGAACTAATATCTACCTGGCCCACCACTCCACCCTGAACTAATATCTACCTGGCCCACCACTCCACCCTGAACTAATATCTACCTGGCCTACCACTCCACCCTGGACTAATATCTCCCTGGCCCACCACTCCACCCTGGACTAATATCTACCTGGCCCTCCACTCCACCCTGAACTAATGTCTACCTGGCCCACCACTCCACCCTGAACTAATATCTACCTGGCCCACCACTCCACCCTGGACTAATATCTACCTGGCCCACCACTCCACCCTGAACTAATATCTACCTGGCCCACCACTCCACCCTGGACTAATATCTACCTGGCCCACCACTCCACCCTGGACTAATATCTACCTGGCCCACCACTCCACCCTGGACTAATGTCTACCTGGCCCACCACTCCACCCTGGACTAATATCTACCTGGCCCACCAATCCACCCTGGACTAATATCTACCTGGCCCACCACTCCACCCTGGACTAATATCTACCTGGCCCTCCACTCCACCCTGGACTAATATCTACCTGGCCCACCACTCCACCCTGAACTAATATCTACCTGGCCCACCACTCCACCCTGGACTAATATCTACCTGGCCCACCACTCCAGCCTGGACTTTCTACTTTTAAACTCGGACAAAACAGAGATGCTTGTTCTAGGTCCCAAGAAACAAAGAGATCTTCTGTTAAATCTGACAATTAATCTTGATGGTTGTAAAGTCGTCTCAAATAAAACTGTGAAGGACCTCGGCGTTACTCTTGACCCTGATCTCTCTTTTGACGAACATATCAAGACTGTTTCAAGGACAGCTTTTTTCCATCTACGTAACATTGCAAAAATCAGAAATGTTCTGTCCAAAAATGATGCAGAAAAATTAATCCATGCATTTGTTACTTCTAGGTTAGACTACTGCAATGCTCTACTTTCCGGCTACCCGGATAAAGCACTAAATAAACTTCAGTTAGTGCTAAATACGGCTGCTAGAATCCTGACTAGAACCAAGAAATTTGATCATATTACTCCAGTGCTAGCCTCCCTACACTGGCTTCCTGTTAAGGCAAGGGCTGATTTCAAGGTTTTACTGTTAACCTATAAAGCGTTACATGGGCTTGCTCCTACCTATCTTTCCGAGTTGGTCCTGCCGTACATACCTACACGTACGCTACGGTCACAAGACGCAGGCCTCCTAATTGTCCCTAGAATTTCTAAGCAAACAGCGGGAGGCAGGGCTTTCTCCTATAGATCTCCATTTTTATGGAATAGTCTGCCTACCCATGTGAGAGACGCAGACTCGGTCTCAACCTTTAAGTCTTTACTGAAGACTTATCTCTTCAGTAGGTCATATGATTGAGTGTAGTCTGGCCCAGGAGTGTGAAGGTGAACGGAAAGGCTCTGGAGCAACGAACCGCCCTTGCTGTCTCTGCCTGGCCGGTTCCCCTCTCTCCACTGGGATTCTCTGCCCCTAACCCTATTACAGGGGCTGAGTCACTGGCTTACTGGTGCTCTTTCATGCCGTCCCTAGGAGGGGTGCGTCACTTGAGTGGGTTGAGTTACTGACGTGATCTTCCTGTCTGGGTTGGCGCCCCCCCCCCTTGGTTTGTGCTGTGGTGGAGATCTTTGTGGGCTATACTCGGCCTTGTCTCAGGATTGTAAGTTGGTGGTTGAAGATATCCCTCTAGTGGTGTGGGGGCTGTGCTTTGGCAGAGTGGGTGGGGTTATATCCTTCCTGTTTGGCCCTGTCCGGGGGTATCATCGGATGGGGCCACAGTGTCTCCTGACCCCTCCTGTCTCAGCCTCCAGTATTTATGCTGCAGTAGTTTATGTGTCGGGGGGCTAGGGTCAGTTGGTTATACCTGGAGTACTTCTCCTATCTTATCCAGTGTCCTGTGTGAATTTAAGTATGCTCTCTCTAATTCTCTCGTTCTCTCTTTCTTTCTCTCTCTCGGAGAACCTGAGCCCTAGGACCATACGTCACGGCAAACCGGGCATGATGACTCCTTGCTGTCCCCAGTCCACCTGGCCTTGCTGCTGTTCCAGTTTCAACTGTTCTGCCTGCTGTTATGGAACCCCTACCTGTTCAACTCTTAATGATCGGCTATGAAAAGCCAACTGACTTTTATTCCTGATTATTATTTGACCATGCTTGTCATTTATGAACATTTTGAAAATCTTGGCTCTCTCTAATTCTCTCCTTCTCTCTTTCTTTCTCTCTCTCGGAGGACCGGAGCCCTAGGACCATACGTCAGGACTACCGGGCATGATGACTCCTTGCTGTCCCCAGTCTGCCTGGCCCTGCTGCTATTCCAGTTTCAACTGTTCTGCCTGCGGTTATGGAACCCGTACCTGTCCCAGACCTGCTGTTTTCAATTCTTAATGATCGGCTATGAAAAGCCAACTGACATTTATTCCTGATTATTATTTGACCATGCTTGTCATTTATGAACATTTTGAAAATCTTGGCTCTCTCTAATTCTCTCCTTCTCTCTCTCTTTCTCTCTCTCGGAGGACCTGAGCCCTGGGACCGTGCGTCGGGGCTGCCGGGCGTGATGGCTCCTTGCTGTCCCCAGTCCACCTGGCCTTGCTGCTATTCCAGTTTCAGCTGTTCTGCCTGCGGTTATGGAACCGCCACCTGTCCCGGACCTGCTATTTTCAACTCTTGATGATCGGCTATGAAAAGCCAACTGAAAATTATTCATGATTATTATTTGACCATGCTTGTCACTTATGAACATTTTGAACATCTTGGCATAGTTCTGTTATAATCTCCACCCAGCACAGCCAGAAGAGGACTGGCCACCCCTCATAGCCTGGTTCCTCTCTAGGTTTCTTCCTAGGTTTTGGCCTTTCTAGGGAGTTTTTCCTAGCCACCGTGCTTCTACACCTGCATTGCTTGCTGTTTGGGGTTTTAGGCTGGGTGTCTGTACAGCACTTCGAGATATTAGCTGATGTACGAAGGGCTATATAAAATAAACTTGATTTGATTTGATTTGGACTAATATCTACCTGGCCCACCACTCCACCCTGGACTAATATCTACCTGGCCCACCACTCCACCCTGAACTAATATCTACCTGGCCCACCACTCCACCCTGGACTAATATCTACCTGGCCCACCACTCCACCCTGAACTAATATCTACCTGGCCCACCACTCCACCCTGGACTAATGTCTACCTGGCCCACCACTCCACCCTGGACTAATGTCTACCTGGCCCACCACTCCACCCTGGACTAATGTCTACCTGGCCCACCACTCCACCCTGGACTAATGTCTACCTGGCCCACCACTCCACCCTGGACTAATATCTACCTGGCCCACCACTCCACCCTGGTCTAATATCTACCTGGCCCACCACTCCACCCTGGACTAATATCTACCTGGCCCACCACTCCACCCTGAACTAATGTCTACCTGGCCCACCACTCCACCCTGAACTAATATCTACCTGGCCCACCACTCCACCCTGAACTAATGTCTACCTGGCCCACCACTCCACCCAGGACTAATATCTACCTGGCCCACCACTCCACCCTGAACTAATATCTACCTGGCCCACCACTCCACCCTGAACTAATGTCCACCTGGCCCACCACTCCACCCTGAACTAATATCTACCTGGCCCACCACTCCACCCTGAACTAATGTCCACCTGGCCCACCACTCCACCCTGGACTAATATCTACCTGGCCCACCACTCCACCCTGAACTAATATCTACCTGGCCCACCACTCCACCCTGGACTAATGTCTACCTGGCCCACCACTCCACGCTGAACTAATATCTACCTGGCCCACCACTCCACCCTGGACTAATGTCTACCTGGTCCACCACTCCACCCTGGACTAATGTCTACCTGGCCCACCACTCCACCCTGAACTAATATCTACCTGGCCCACCACTCCACCCTGAACTAATGTCTACCTGGCCCACCACTCCACCCTGGACTAATGCCTACCTGGCCCACCACTCCACCCTGGACTAATGTCTACCTTGCCCACCACTCCACCCTGAACTAATGTCTACCTGGCCCACCACTCCACCCTGAACTAATGTCTACCTGGCCCACCACTCCACCTTGGACTAATGTCTACCTGGCCCTCCACTCCACCCTGAACTAATATCTACCTGGCCCACCACTCCACCCTGAACTAATATCTACCTGGCCCACCACTCCACCCTGGACTAATATCTACCTGGCCCACCACTCCACCCTGGACTAATGTCTACCTGGCCCACCACTCCACCCTGAACTAATGTCTACCTGGCCCACCACTCCACCCTGAACTAATGTCTACCTGGCCCACCACTCCACCCTGGACTAATGTCTACCTGGCCCACCACTCCACCCTGAACTAATATGTACCTGGCCCACCACTCCACCCTGGACTAATATCTACCTGGCCCACCACTCCACCCTGGACTAATATCTACCTGGCCCACCACTCCACCCTGAACTAATATCTACCTGGCCCACCACTCCACCCTGGACTAATATCTACCTGACCCACCACTCCACCCTGGACTAATATCTACCTGGCCCACCACTCCACCCTGGACTAATATCTACCTGACCCACCACTCCACCCTGAACTAATATCTACCTGGCCCACCACTCCACCCTGAACTAATATCTACCTGGCCCACCACTCCACCCTGAACTAATATCTACCTGGCCCACCACTCCACCCTGGACTAATATCTACCTGGCCCACCACTCCACCCTGGACTAATATCTACCTGGCCCACCACTCCACCCTGAACTAATATCTACCTGGCCCACCACTCCACCCTTTATGACCAGGTCCACCTCTACAAGGCAGCAATCACAACTTTTACCAGGACCCTGAAGGACGTCACCCTCAATCGCAGCCCCAACACCTCACACAGGAGCAACAGAGCAACGGACACCCCGCCCAGACCAGCGAGACCCCCTTCCAGACCAGCGAGACACCCTCCCGAAGGACCTGCACAGAGAGAACCCACGCCAAGAGGACCTACACCCAGACCACAGCTTCACCACCCACACCCCAACCAGCTGAGACCAACACAAGCAAACCCTGGTGACACTCAATATAGTCCCCCCCATACCAGACCTATGCCCCTTCTGCCCCCTCCATGCCCTCCGCCCCTGCGGCAAGGACTCCAACATGACAGCAGGACATATGCCCAGGTCGTGAGCAGATTAACAGGCCCAACCCCCACTAATACACCCTCATAATCCCCATCCTGCGACCTAACAGGTATGTGCTTCTACACCTGCATTGCTTGCTGTTTGCAGTTTTAGGCTGGTTTTCTGTACAGCACTTTGAGATATCAGCTGATGTAAGTAGGGCTTTATAAATACATTTGATTTGATTTGATGTATCAAGATGCTCAACATGCTCTGCTCACACCTACTGTGATGGTCTGGGGCCTAAACCACACAAAAACAACACCAGACACTATGGAACACAAAGCTTTTACTATCTCATCCTGGAATATACAAGGTCTGAGGTCATCTGCCTTTGGCCTAAAGAGCAGGAACCTGGTCTTCATCAAAGAAATTGCAAATAAAGACATTGTCATCCTAAAAGAAACCTGGTATAGAGGAGATGGACCCACTGGTTTCCCTCTAGGTTACAGAGAGCTGGTAGTCCCATCCACCACACTACCAGGTGGGTGGTATAGAGGAGACGGACCCACTGGTTGCCCTCTAGGTTACAGAGAGCTGGTAGTCCCATCCACCACACTACCAGGTGGGTGGTATAGAAGAGATGGACCCACTGGTTGCCCTCTAGGTTACAGAGAGCTGGTAGTCCAATCCACCACACTACCAGGTGGGTGGTATAGAGGAGATGGACCCACTGGTTGACCTCTAGGTTACAGAGAGCTGGTAGTCCCATCCACCACACTACCAGGTGGGTGGTATAGAGGAGACGGACCCACTGGTGGCCCTCTAGGTTACAGAGAGCTGGTAGTCCCATCCACCACACTACCAGGTGGGTGGTATAGAGGAGACGGACCCACTGGTTGCCCTCTAGGTTACAGAGAGCTGGTAGTCCCATCCCATCAACAAGTCTCTCAGAGCGTTCACAGTCAGCCCACTGACACCCCTATCAGATCACAGCAAAATCACAGTCTACTTGAACAGAGCAATACTCAATCATGAGGCATCAAAGCCAAAGGAACTGAGTAATATTAAGAAATGCTATAGATGGAAGGAATGCAGTTTGGAAACCTAACAGAAAACTATTAGGAAACAACAAATTCAATCCCCTTTAGACAACTTCCTGGACAAAACGTTCCACTGTAATAGTGAAGGTGTAAACTTGGCAGTAGAGACAGAGAGAGAGAGTCGGGATAGAGTGAGAGAGAGAGAGAGACAGAAAGAGACAGTGTGTCCTCATGAAGGGTCACTTGGAAGTGTTTTCAGTGATAATTGCACTCAGTTTGATTTCACGACAAAACCTATTCCCCTTCAGGAGACTGAAAAAATGTGGCATGTGTCATCAGATCCTCAAAAGGTATTACAGCTGCACCATCGAGAGCATCCTGACTGGTTGCATCACTGCCTGGTACGGCAACTGCTCGGCCTCCGACCGCAAGGCACTACAGAGGGTAGTGCCTACGGCCCAGTATATCACTGGGGCCAAGCTTCCTGTCATCCAGGACCTCTATACCAGGTGATGTCAGAGGAAGGCCCTAAAAATTGTTCAAGGCCCCAGCCACCCCAGTCATAGACTGTTCTCTCTACTACTGCACGGCAAGCGGTACCGGAGCACCAAGTCTAGGACCAAAAGGCTTCTCAACAGCTTCTACCCCCAAGCCATAAGACTCCTGAACAGGTAATCAAATGGCTACCCGCCACCCGCCACTCCCCACCCGACAAACCCCCTCTTTTACGCTGCTGCAACTCTCTGTTTATCATCTATGCATAGTCACTTGAACTATACATTCATGTACATATTACCTCAATTAGCCCGACTAACCGGTGCCCCCGCACATTGACTCTGTACCGGTACCCCCTGTATATAGCCTCCACATTGACTCTGTACCGGTACCCCCTGTATGTAGCCTCCACATTGACTCTGTACCGGTACCCCCTGTATATAGCCTCCACATTGACTCTGTACCGGTACCCCCTGTATATAGCCTCCAAATTGACTCTGTACCGGTACCCCCTGTATATAGCCTCCACATTGACTCTGTACCGGTACCCCCTGTATATAGCCTCCATATTTACTCTGTACCGGTACCCCCTGTATATAGCCTCCACATTGACTCTGTACCGGTACCACCTGTATATAGCCTCCACATTGACTCTAACCCTAACCCTATCCCCCCCCCCCTTAAAAGATTTAGATGCACTATTGTAAAGTGGCTGTTCCACTGGATGTCATAAGGTGAATGCACCAATTTGTAAGTCGCTCTGGATAAGAGCGTCTGCTAAATGACTTAAATGTAAATGTACCGGTACCCCCTGTATATAGCCTCCACATTGACTCTGTACCGTAACACCCTGTATATAGCCTCCACATTGACTCTGTACCGGTACCCCCTGTATATAGCCTCCACATTGACTCTGTACCGGTACCCCCTGTATATAGCCTCCATATTTACTCTGTACCGGTACCCCCTGTATATAGCCTCCACATTGACTCTGTACCGGTACCACCTGTATATAGCCTCCACATTGACTCTGTACCGTAACACCCTGTATATAGCCTCCACATTGATTCTGTACTGGTACCCCCTGTATATAGCCTCCACATTGACTCTGTACCGGTACCCCCTGTATGTAGCCTCCACATTGACTCTGTACCGGTACCCCCTGTATATAGCCTCCACATTGACTCTGTACCGTAACACTCTGTATATAGCCTCCACATTGACTCTGTACCGTAACACCCTGTATATAGTCTCCACATTGACTCTGTACCGTAATACCCTGTATATAGCCTCCACATTGACTCTGTACCGTAACACCCTGTATATAGCCTCCACATTGACTCTGTACCGGTATATAGTCTCCACATTGACTCTGTACCGTAATACCCTGTATATAGTCTCCACATTGACTCTGTACCGTAATACCCTGTATATAGCCTCCACATTGACTCTGTACCGTAACACCCTGTATATAGCCTCCACATTGACTCTGTACCGTAATACCCTGTATATAGTCTCCACATTGACTCTGTACCGTAATACCCTGTATATAGCCTCCACATTGACTCTGTACCGTAACACCCTGTATATAGCCTCCACATTGACTCTGTACCGCTACCCCCTGTATATAGCCTCCACATTGACTCTGTACCGGTACCCCCTGTATATAGCCTCCACATTGACTCTTAACCGTAACACCCTGTATATAGCCTCCACATTGACTCTGTACCGTAACACCCTGTATATAGCCTCCACATTGACTCTGTACCGGTACCCCCTCTATAGAGCCTCGCTACTGTTATTTTAACTGTCATTTTACTGTTTTTTAAAATTGTATTTCTTTACTTATCTATTGTTCACCTTAAACCAATTTTTTTTGTTAACTGCACTGTTGTTTAAGTGCAGTTAACTGCACTGTTGTAAGTAAGCATTTCACTGTGAGGTCTACTACACCTGTTGTATTCAGCATTTCACTGTGAGGTCTACTACACCTGTTGTATTCAGCATTTCACTGTAAGGTCTACACCTGTTGTATTCAGCATTTCACTGTGAGGTCTACTACACCTGTTGTATTCAGCATTTCACTGTGAGGTCTACTACACCTGTTGTATTCAGCATTTCACTGTGAGGTCTACTACACCTGTTGTATTCAGCATTTCACTGTGAGGTCTACTACACCTGTTGTATTCAGCATTTCACTGTAAGGTCTACTACACCTGTTGTATTCAGCATTTCACTGTGAGGTCTACTACACCTGTTGTATACAGCATTTCACTGTGAGGTCTACACCTGTTGTATTCAGCATTTCACTGTGAGGTCTACTACACCTGTTGTATTCAGCATTTCACTGTGAGGTCTACACCTGTTGTATTCAGCATTTCACTGTGAGGTCTACACCTGTTGTATTCGGCATTTCACTGTAAGGTCTACACCTGTTGTATTCAGCATTTCACTGTGAGGTCTACTACACCTGTTGTATTCAGCATTTCACTGTGAGGTCTACTACACCTGTTGTATTCAGCATTTCACTGTGAGGTCTACTACACCTGTTGTATTCAGCATTTCACTGTAAGGTCTACTACACCTGTTGTATTCAGCATTTCACTGTAAGGTCTACACCTGTTGTATTCAGCATTTCACTGTGAGGTCTACTACACCTGTTGTATTCAGCATTTCACTGTGAGGTCTACTACACCTGTTGTATTCAGCATTTCACTGTGAGGTCTACTACACCTGTTGTATTCAGCATTTCACTGTGAGGTCTACTACACCTGTTGTATTCAGCATTTCAATGTAAGGTTTACTACACCTGTTGTATTCAGCATTTCACTGTGAGGTCTACTACACCTGTTGTATTCAGCATTTCACTGTGAGGTCTACACCTGTTGTATTCAGCATTTCACTGTGAGGTCTACACCTGTTGTATTCGGCATTTCACTGTAAGGTCTACTAATCCTGTTGTATTCAGCATTTCACTGTGAGGTCTACTATACCTGTTGTATTCAGCATTTCACTGTGAGGTCTACACCTGTTGTATTCAGCATTTCACTGTAAGGTCTACTACACCTGTTGTATTCAGCATTTCACTGTGAGGTCTACTACACCTGTTGTATTCAGCATTTCACTGTGAGGTCTACTACACCTGTTGTATTCAGCATTTCACTGTAAGGTCTACTACACCTGTTGTATTCAGCATTTCACTGTGAGGTCTACTACACCTGTTGTATTCAGCATTTCACTGTAAGGTCTACACCTGTTGTATTCAGCATTTCACTGTAAGGTCTACACCTGTTGTATTCAGCATTTCACTGTAAGGTCTACACCTGTTGTATTCGTTGTGCGTGACTAATAAAGGTTGATTTGATTTGCCATCGAGCTGTCTGGTGGAAGTAACCACCTGGAACCATGTAGTTATATAACAACCAGTTAGCCGTCGTTTGACACTGCCCTTCGTTGTTTTTACCAGGGCTGCATCCCAAACGGCATCCGGTTCCCGAAATCCTGCATTACCATTGGCCAAGGCCCATGGGATACAGCCCATCTCATCGCCAAAGGGAAGGACTGCGTTGGCATAGAGCAGGGGGGGGGCAATTCCAGTCCTCGGGGGCCTGATTGGTGTCACAGTTTTGCCCCGGCCTCAGCTAACACAGCTGACTCCAATAATCACCTAATCATGATCTTCAGTTTAGAATGTAATTTGATTGATCAGTTGTGTTTGCTAGGGATGGGGGGGGGGGGGGGGGAGTGTGACAACAATCAGGCCCCTGAGGCCTGGAGTTGCCCCCCCCCCCCCTTGGCATAGAGCATAGACCCATGGCACATCAGGACTCAACTCAGTGTTTATTCTTGGCTGGCCCACATCAGGACTCAACTCAGTGTTTGTTCTAGGCTGGCCCACAGCAGGACTCAACTCAGTGTTTGTTCTTTGCTGGCCCACATCAGGACTCAACTCAGTGTTTGTTCTTGGCTGGCCCACATCAGGACTCAACTCAGTGTTTGTTCTTGGCTGGCCCACATCAGGACTCAACTCAGTGTTTGTTCTTGGCTGGCCCACATCAGGACTCAACTCAGTGTTTGTTCTTGGCTGGCCCACAGCAGGACTCAACTCAGTGTTTATTCTAGGCTGGCCCACAGCAGGACTCAACTCTGTGTTTGTTCTTGGCTGGCCCACATCAGGACTCAACTCAGTGTTTGTTCTTGGCTGGCCCACATCAGGACTCAACTCAGTGTTTGTTCTTGGCTGGCCCACATCAGGACTCAACTCAGTGTTTATTCTTGGCTGTCCCACAGCAGGACTCAACCCAGTGTTTATTCTTGGCTGGCCCACAGCAGGACTCAACCCAGTGTTTATTCTTGGCTGGCCCACAGCAGGACTCAAATCAGTGTTTATTCTTGGCTGCCCTTGGCATACTTGGGACCAGGCCTAAATCATTTGTTTTATTTCTGTTATTCTGAATGGAACAAGAAAACACTTTTTCCATGTCTGGCAGTTAAGTTGTTGTGTTACATTATTCCCACTCTTGCAGAAACATCTGATATACAGTAGCTCAGGGATTCTTGAAAGCCGAGACAATCCATGTCCGGTAGGGATTTTGTTGTATTACTTGAGCTTATAAATTACATTTAGGATTTGTTATTGGAATTTTCTAAATATGTTCAACATTACTTAAAGAAAACAATAAGCAAACACACTTGGTGTTCACCAAAAGGCATGTGGGAGACTCCCCAAACACACTTGGTGTTCACCAAAAGGCATGTGGGAGACTCCCCAAACACACTTGGTGTTCACCAAAAGGCATGTGGGAGACTCCCCAAACACACTTGGTGTTCACCAAAAGGCATGTGGGAGACTCCCCAAACACACTTGGTGTTCACCAAAAGGCATGTGGGAGACTCCCCAAACACACTTGGTGTTCACCAAAAGGCATGTGGGAGACTCCCCAAACACACTTGGTGTTCACCAAAAGGCATGTGGGAGACTCCCCAAACATACATTCTTGTCTTATTTCTTGCTTGTTTCACAAGAAAACATATTTGGCATCTTAAAGTGGTAGGCATGTTGTGTAAATCAGATGATACAAACCCCCCCCCCGATTTTAATTCCAGGTTGTAAGGCAACGAAATAAGAAAAATGCCAAGGGGGTGTGAATACATTCGCAAGCCACTGTGAGTGTTAAGAGAAGAGATGAGGAAATGCTAGAACAACGAGTGGAACTGGAACGAGGAGCTCCACCCTCTCTCTTTTACGGGCTGAATGTCCCCTCCACTCCCCGAAATTCAAAAGAATAACACCTGCGATGTCATAATTTGTCCAAATGACCAGAGATTTAAAAATAAAAATGGAATACTGTTCCTCTTATCCTACACATCGCATTCCGTGCTGGCTGATTATCTTGGTTTTATACACAGAATCTTTCCACGAGAAATTAGTTCATCTCAATCTCTCTGTAAAGCTGTGAATGGAAATGTTTAGGTGCAAAGCAGCAGTTGTTGAACTACAGACCTCTACCAATCAACGATAATGGATTGTTAATGACGTCTGACTCTGGTTAGAGCGTCTGGAGACCAACTCATATCATCTAAAACTGTTGGACCATAATAACTAATCTCTGTGTTTTACGCCCTGTTATAGTCTGCCAGTAACCATCACCTCAAGGTTTTGGTCCAGGCTTTTGCCAATGGGCAGATAGAGAGAGAGAGACTAGTTTGTATTGAAAGGTCTTGGAAGAGAAAGTGTTGCCTATTTTATGGTTTTGTTATTGAACCTTTATTTAAGTAGACAAGTCAGTTAAGAACAAATTCTTATTTACAATGACGGCCTACCGGGGAACAGTGGGTTAACTGCCTTATTCTGGGGCAAAATGTTATATGTTTCCTTATCAGCTCGGGGATTCGATCGAGCAACTTTTTGGTAACTGGCCAAACGCTCTAACCACTAGGCTACCTGCCTATGCCCAGAAGGAACATTCTAGAACTGAACTGAACTCCCTGACATTTGAAGTGACACAGTAATTCGTCTGACTTTTACGACCCTGTCGATCACTCTCTCCACTGAGAAAGTAGTTTCAGGTCAGAGAGGTAAACCATAAGTCAACAATGGATATTCTCTCCCATCCTCAGGCCTTATCTACTCCCTGTTTATCATGTTCTAACTAGTCTCAGCACTCTGACAATTTGACAAGAAGTTATTGTTTAAAAGAAAACACGCTGTGGTTGGTTGACAACAGACGGTCTTCTGCCGTCTACCTGAATCCCAAATGGCACTCTGTTCTCGGTGTAGTGCACTACTTTCACCTGGGCCCTTTGAGTTCTGGTAAAAAGTAATGCAATTATGAGGGATTAGGGTGTCATTTGAGACAAATCATTAATGTTCCAGAGAAAGAAGGGACCATGCAGCTGGGATCAGAGTTAGGACCATGTAGCTGGGATCAGAGTTAGGACCATGCAGAGTTAGGACCATGTAGCTGGGATCAGAGTTAGGACCATGCAGAGTTAGGACCATGTAGCTGGGATCAGAGTTAGGACCATGCAGAGTTAGGACCATGCAGCTGGGATCAGAGTTAGGACCATGCAGCTGGGATCAGAGTTAGGACCATGCAGCTGGGATCAGAGTTAGGACCATGCAGCTGGGATCAGAGTTAGGACCATGTAGCTGGGATCAGAGTTAGGACCATGTAGCTGGGATCAGAGTTAGGACCATGCAGAGTTAGGACCATGCAGCTGGGATCAGAGTTAGGACCATGCAGCTGGGATCAGAGTTAGGACCATGCAGCTGGGATCAGAGTTAGGACCATGCAGAGTTAGGACCATGTAGCTGGGATCAGAGTTAGGACCATGTAGCTGGGATCAGAGTTAGGACCATGCAGCTGGGATCAGAGTTAGGACCATGCAGCTGGGATCAGAGTTGGGACCATGTAGCTGGGATCAGAGTTAGGACCATGCAGCTGGGATCAGAGTTAGGACCATGTAGCTGGGATCAGAGTTAGGATTATGTAGCTGGGATCAGAGTTAGGACCATGTAGCTGGGATCAGAGTTAGGACCATGTAGCTGGGATCAGAGTTAGGACCATGTAGCTGGGATCAGAGTTAGGACAATGCAGCTGGGATCAAAGTTAGGACCATGCAGCTGGGATCAGAGTTAGTACCATGTAGCTGGGATCAGAGTTAGGACCATGTAGCTGGGATCAGAGTTAGGACCATGTAGCTGGGATCAGAGTTAGGACCATGTAGCTGGGATCAGAGTTAGGACCATGCAGAGTTAGGACCATGCAGCTGGGATCAGAGTTAGGACCATGTAGCTGGGATCAGAGTTGGGACCATGTAGCTGGGATCAGAGTTAGGACAATGTAGCTGGGATCAGAGTTAGGACCATGTAGCTGGGATCAGAGTTAGGACCATGTAGCTGGGATCAGAGTTAGGACCATGTAGCTGGGATCAGAGTTAGGACCATGTAGCTGGGATCAGAGTTAGAACCATGTAGCTGGGATCAGAGTTAGGACCATGCTGCTGGGATCAGAGTTAGGACCATGTAGCTGGGATCAGAGTTAGGACCATGTAGCTGGGATCAGAGTTAGGACCATGCAGCTGGGATCAGAGTTAGGACCATGTAGCTGGGATCAGAGTTAGGACCATGCAGCTGGGAACAGAGTTAGGACCATGTAGCTGGGATCAGAGTTAGGACCATGTAGCTGGGATCAGAGTTAGGACCATGCAGAGTTAGGACCATGCAGCTGGGATCAGAGTTAGGACCATGCAGCTGGGATCAGAGTTAGGACCATGCAGCTGGGATCAGAGTTAGGACCATGCAGAGTTAGGACCATGTAGCTGGGATCAGAGTTAGGACCATGTAGCTGGGATCAGAGTTAGGACCATGCAGCTGGGATCAGAGTTAGGACCATGCAGCTGGGATCAGAGTTGGGACCATGTAGCTGGGATCAGAGTTAGGACCATGCAGCTGGGATCAGAGTTAGGACCATGTAGCTGGGATCAGAGTTAGGATTATGTAGCTGGGATCAGAGTTAGGACCATGTAGCTGGGATCAGAGTTAGGACCATGTAGCTGGGATCAGAGTTAGGACAATGCAGCTGGGATCAAAGTTAGGACCATGCAGCTGGGATCAGAGTTAGTACCATGTAGCTGGGATCAGAGTTAGGACCATGTAGCTGGGATCAGAGTTAGGACCATGTAGCTGGGATCAGAGTTAGGACAATGCAGCTGGGATCAAAGTTAGGACCATGCAGCTGGGATCAGAGTTAGTACCATGTAGCTGGGATCAGAGTTAGGACCATGTAGCTGGGATCAGAGTTAGGACCATGTAGCTGGGATCAGAGTTAGGACCATGTAGCTGGGATCAGAGTTAGGACCATGCAGAGTTAGGACCATGCAGCTGGGATCAGAGTTAGGACCATGTAGCTGGGATCAGAGTTAGGACCATGTAGCTGGGATCAGAGTTAGGACCATGTAGCTGGGATCAGAGTTAGGACCATGTAGCTGGGATCAGAGTTAGGACCATGTAGCTGGGATCAGAGTTAGGACCATGTAGCTGGGATCAGAGTTAGGACCATGTAGCTGGGATCAGAGTTAGGACCATGTAGCTGGGATCAGAGTTAGGACCATGCTGCTGGGATCAGAGTTAGGACCATGTAGCTGGGATCAGAGTTAGGACCATGTAGCTGGGATCAGAGTTAGGACCATGTAGCTGGGATCAGAGTTAGGACCATGCAGCTGGGATCAGAGTTAGGACCATGCAGCTGGGATCAGAGTTAGGACCATGTAGCTGGGATCAGAGTTAGGACCATGCAGCTGGGATCAGAGTTAGGACCATGTAGCTGGGATCAGAGTTAGAGTCCCACACACTGGGTTGTTGATTTATCTAATTGAGAGATCCCATTCACACACAGGGACATTTGATTTATCAAACTGGGAGATCACAGAACACTGAGACAATGTAGGACAAGGCCGTGTTTAGACGTCGTGGTATTGTAAAGATTTGTTTTGCTGTTTTTATTCTTCTGTAAAACAACCCTCCCTGGCCTGTCCTCCTCCTTATAATCAGAGAGGTATAAACACATCAACATGGATAGAGATTTGTGTTCTGGCATAATTGTGGATGAACCAGTCTACAATTAGACAGCGACTGAAAGGTCGTCAGGTCAGGAGGTCATTACATGCTCACAGAACACAAACAATGTATTTAACATGCTCTGCCTCACAGCCTTCTGAAACAGGAGGTTTAACAAGAGAACCACAGAGGACGTGATTTTGATGTGGGCTGAATTCAAAACGAACCCTGTACCCTACATGGTATACTATGTTTTGACAAGGGCCCATCAAAAGTAGTGCACTGTATACGGAATAGAGTGCTATTTGGGATGCCGCCGTGGTGTGTTTACACTATGACGCTATGCATTCTGGGCCAGGGGCCGCCAGGGATTTCGCACTGTGTATACTTTCACTTATTGATGAGTTGCAGGAAAAAACACACATGGAG
This sequence comes from Salvelinus alpinus, assembly GCF_045679555.1. Classification (NCBI taxonomy): domain Eukaryota; kingdom Metazoa; phylum Chordata; class Actinopteri; order Salmoniformes; family Salmonidae; genus Salvelinus; species Salvelinus alpinus. The sequence goes on from NC_092093.1 coordinate 48,512,855, forward strand.
CCTGTTAGAGAGTCTGGAGGGACATGGTGTTGGAACAGAGCCTGTTAGAGAGTCTGGAGGGACATGGTGTTGGAACAGAGCCTGTTAGAGAGTCTGGAGGGACATGGTGTTGGAACAGAGCCTGTTAGAGAGTCTGGAGGGACATGGTGTTGGAACAGAGCCTGTTAGAGAGTCTGGAGGGACATGGTGTTGGAACAGAGCCTGTTAGAGAGTCTGGAGGGACATGGTGTTGGAACAGAGCCTGTTAGAGAGTCTGGAGGGACATGGTGTTGGAACAGAGCCTGTTAGAGAGTCTGGAGGGACATGGTGTTGGAACAGAGCCTGTTAGAGAGTCTGGAGGGACAAGGTGTTGGAACAGAGCCTGTTAGAGAGTCTGGAGGGACATGGTGTTGGAACAGAGCCTGTTAGAGAGTCTGGAGGGACATGGTGTTGGAACAGAGCCTGTTAGAGAGTCTGGAGGGACATGGTGTTGGAACAGAGCCTGTTAGAGAGTCTGGAGGGACATGGTGTTGGAACAGAGCCTGTTAGAGAGTCTGGAGGGACATGGTGTTGGAACAGAGCCTGTTAGAGAGTCTGGAGGGACATGGTGTTGGAAGAGAGCCTGTTAGAGAGTCTGGAGGGACATGGTGTTGGAACAGAGCCTGTTAGAGAGTCTGGAGGGACATGGTGTTGGAAGAGAGCCTGTTATAGAGTCTGGAGGGACATGGTGTTGGAAGAGAGCCTGTTAGAGAGTCTGGAGGGACATGGTGTTGGAACAGAGCCTGTTAGAGAGTCTGGAGGGACATGGTGTTGGAACAGAGCCTGTTAGAGAGTCTGGAGGGACATGGTGTTGGAACAGAGTCTGTTAGAGAATCTGGAGGGACATGGTGTTGGAACAGAGTCTGTTAGAGAGTCTGGAGGGACATGGTGTTGGAACATAGCCTGTTAGAGAGTCTGGAGCGACATGGTGTTGGAACAGAGCCTGTTAGAGAGTCTGGAGGGACATGGTGTTGGAACAGAGCCTGTTAGAGAGTCTGGAGCGACATGGTGTTGGAACAGAGCCTGTTAGAGAGTCTGGAGGGACATGGTGTTGGAACAGAGCCTGTTAGAGAGTCTGGAGGGACATGGTGTTGGAACAGAGCCTGTTAGAGAGTCTGGAGGGACATGGTGTTGGAACAGAGCCTGTTAGGGAGTCTGGAGGGACATGGTGTTGGAACAGAGCCTGTTAGAGAGTCTGGAGGGACATGGTGTTGGAACAGAGCCTGTTATAGAGTCTGGAGGGACATGGTGTTGGAACAGAGCCTGTTAGAGAGTCTGGAGGGACATGGTGTTGGAACAGAGCCTGTTAGAGAGTCTGGAGGGACATGGTGTTGGAACAGAGTCTGTTAGAGAGTCTGGAGGGACATGGTGTTGGAACAGAGCCTGTTAGAGAGTCTGGAGGGACATGGTGTTGGAACAGAGTCTGTTAGAGAATCTGGAGGGACATGGTGTTGGAACAGAGTCTGTTAGAGAGTCTGGAGGGACATGGTGTTGGAACATAGCCTGTTAGAGAGTCTGGAGCGACATGGTGTTGGAACAGAGCCTGTTAGAGAGTCTGGAGGGACATGGTGTTGGAACAGAGCCTGTTAGAGAGTCTGGAGCGACATGGTGTTGGAACAGAGCCTGTTAGAGAGTCTGGAGGGACATGGTGTTGGAACAGAGCCTGTTAGAGAGTCTGGAGGGACATGGTGTTGGAACAGAGCCTGTTAGAGAGTCTGGAGGGACATGGTGTTGGAACAGAGCCTGTTAGGGAGTCTGGAGGGACATGGTGTTGGAACAGAGCCTGTTAGAGAGTCTGGAGGGACATGGTGTTGGAACAGAGCCTGTTATAGAGTCTGGAGGGACATGGTGTTGGAACAGAGCCTGTTAGAGAGTCTGGAGGGACATGGTGTTGGAACAGAGCCTGTTAGAGAGTCTGGAGGGACATGGTGTTGGAACAGAGTCTGTTAGAGAGTCTGGAGGGACATGGTGTTGGAACAGAGCCTGTTAGAGAGTCTGGAGGGACATGGTGTTGGAACAGAGCCTGTTAGAGAGTCTGGAGGGACATGGTGTTGGAACAGAGCCTGTTAGAGAGTCTGGAGGGACATGGTGTTGGAACAGAGTCTGTTAGAGAGTCTGGGGGAACATGGTGTTGGAACAGAGCCTGTTAGAGAGTCTGGAGGGACATGGTGTTGGAACAGAGCCTGTTAGAGAGTCTGGAGGGACATGGTGTTGGAACAGAGCCTGTTAGAGAGTCTGGAGGGACAAGGTGTTGGAACAGAGCCTGTTAGAGAGTCTGGAGGGACATGGTGTTGGAAAGTCTGCTCATTCTCCTGACACTAGGGCCTGCTCTGCTCAGTCTGCCGACACTAGGGCTTGCTCTGATCAGTCTCCCGACACTAGGGCCTGCTCTGCTCATTCTCCCGACACTAGGGCCTGCTCTGCTCAGTCTCCTGACACTAGGGCCTGCTCTGCTCAGTCTCCTGACACTAGGGCCTGCTCTGCTCAGTCTCCCGACACTAGGGCCTGCTCTGATCAGTCTCCTGACACTAGGGCCTGCTCTGATCAGTCTCCTGACACTAGGGCCTGATCAGTCTCCTGACACCAGGGCCTGCTCTGCTCATTCTCCTGACACCAGGGCCTGCTCTGATCAGTCTCCCGACACTAGGGCCTGCTCTGCTCATTCTCCCGACACTAGGGCCTGCTCTGCCCAGTCTCCTGACACTAGGGCCTGCTCTGCTCAGTCTCCTGACACTAGGGCCTGCTCTGATCAGTCTCCCGACACTAGGGCCTGCTCTGCTCAGTCTCCTGACACTAGGGCCTGCTCTGCTCAGTCTCCCGACACTAGGGCCTGCTCTGCTCAGTCTCCCGACACTAGGGCCTGTTCTGATCAGTCTCCTGACACTAGGGCCTGCTCTGATAAGTCTCCTGACACTAGGGCCTGATCAGTCTCCTGACACTAGGGCCTGCTCTGCTCAGTCTCCTGACACTAGGGCCTGCTCTGATAAGTCTCCTGACACCAGGGCCTGCTCTGCTCATTCTCCTGACACCAGGGCCTGCTCTGATCAGTCTCCCGACACTAGGGCCTGATCAGTCTCCCGACACTAGGGCCTGCTCTGCTCAGTCTCCTGACACTACAGTTGGTACTATGCATTCAGGCAGGTTGTAAGAATCGATGCTGGTAGGCGAGAAGCAAGTACAGGGAGTGAACATTTAATTAACAACAGACATGGAACAGGACAGTACAGACATTATGAAAACATAACAACATTATGCTGACGCGGGGAACCAAAGTAAGAACAGACAGATATAGTTGGGGCAATCGACAAAGAGTCCAGGTGAGTCCAATGAGCGCTGATGCGCGTAATGATGGTGACAGGTGTGCGTAATGAAGGGCAGCCTGGCGCCCTCGAACACCAGAGAGGGAGAAAGGGACCAGGCGTGACACAAGTAGCGTTCTCCTGGCCAAACCCAGATTCGCCCTGTCGGACTGTCACGTTCCTGACCTATTGTATGTGTATGGGGTAGAGTAGAGTATAGTTGTCTAGTTATGTCTATGGCTGCCTGGATTGGTTCTCAATCAGAGACAGCTGTCATTCATTGTCTCTGATTGGGAGCCATATTTAAGGCAGCCATAGGCAGTAGGCTTGTGTGGGTAGTTGTCTATGTATGTTCTATGTTGCATGTGTGGGTAGTTGTCTATGTATGTTCTATGTTGCACTTAGTTCAGTTTAGCTTCACGATCGTTTGTTTTGTTCATTTTGTAAGTGGTTGTTTTTTCCTTCATTAAAGAAGATGTATTTTTCACACGCTGCGCCTTGGTCCTCTCTCTCGCCCTTTGACGATCGTGACACGGACTGCCAGATGGTGATGCGGAAAGACTGATACATGTTTGATAGTGTCTTGATGCTGTATTGTTTGTCCTTCATGTTCTAATACTTTAATGTTACCCCTTCTTTGTGTTTTTTGTAATAATATATATATTTTTTTTAATTAATAAAAATAAACCGGTCACAAAAAAATAAATAAGAATATACAGTGAAAACAATAGTACTCCAAAAATGGAACCTTGAGGAAAACCAACATGTACAGTTGATTTGTCAGAGGACAAACCATCCACAGAGACAAACTGATATCTTTCCGACAGATAAGATCTAAACCAGGCCAGAACTTGTCCGTGTCGACCAATTTGGGTTTCCAATCTCTCCCAAAAGAATGTGGCGATTGATGGTATCAAAAGCAGCACTAAGGTCTAGGAGCACGAGGACAGATACAGCACTAAGGTCTAGGAGCACGAGGACAGATACAGCACTAAGGTCTAGGAGCACGAGGACAGATGCAGCACTAAGGTCTAGGAGCACGAGGACAGATGCAGCACTAAGGTCTAGGAGCACGAGGACAGATACAGCACTAAGGTCTAGGAGCACGAGGACAGATACAGCACTAAGGTCTAGGAGCACGAGGACAGATACAGCACTAAGGTCTAGGAGCACGAGGACAGATACAGCACTAAGGTCTAGGAGCACGAGGACAGATGCAGCACTAAGGTCTAGGAGCACGAGGACAGATGCAGCACTAAGGTCTAGGAGCACGAGGACAGATACAGCACTAAGGTCTAGGAGCACGAGGACAGATACAGCACTAAGGTCTAGGAGCACGAGGACAGATACAGCACTAAGGTCTAGGAGCACGAGGACAGATACAGCACTAAGGTCTAGGAGCACGAGGACAGATGCAGCACTAAGGTCTAGGAGCACGAGGACAGATGCAGCACTAAGGTCTAGGAGCACGAGGACAGATACAGCACTAAGGTCTAGGAGCACGAGGACAGATACAGCACTAAGGTCTAGGAGCACGAGGACAGATACAGCACTAAGGTCTAGGAGCACGAGGACAGATACAGCACTAAGGTCTAAGAGCACGAGGACAGATGCAGCACTAAGGTCTAAGAGCACGAGGACAGATGAAGCACTAAGGTCTAGGAGCACGAGGACAGATGCAGCACTAAGGTCTAGGAGCACGAGGTCAGATACAGCACTAAGGTCTAGGAGCACGAGGACAGATACAGCATTAAGGTCTAGGAGCACGAGGACAGATACAGCATTAAGGTCTAGGAGCACGAGGACAGATATGGCACTAAGGTCTAGGAGCACGAGGACAGATACAGCACTAAGGTCTAGGAGCACGAGGACAGATACAGCACTAAGGTCTAGGAGCACGAGGAAGGAAGTGTCTTTAGGAAGTCTTTAGGAAGGAAGTGAGATGCTGCCCAACAGCCTTTTCTCAAAATGTTTGAGAGGAATGGAAGATTCGATATAGGCCGATAGTTTTTTATATTTTCTAGGTCAAGGTTTGGCTTTTTCAAGAGAGGCTTTATTACTGCCACTTTTAGTGTGTTTGGTACACATCCGGTGGATAGAGAGCCGTTTATTATGTTCAACATAGGAGGGCCAAGCACAGGAAGCAGCTCTTTCAGTAGTTTAGATGGAATTGGGTCCAGTATGCAGCTTGAAGGTTTAGAGGCCATGATTATTTTCATCATTTTGTCAAGAGATATAGTATTAAAAAACTTGAGTGACTCCCTTGATCCTAGGTACTGGCAGTGTCGTGCAGATTCAGGAAAACTGAGCTTTGGAGAAATTTGCAGATTTAAAGAGGAGTCCGTAGTTTGCTTTCTAATGATCATGATCTTTTCGTCTAAAAGTTCATGAATTTATCACTGCTGAAGTGAAAGCCTTCCTCTCTTGGGGAATGCTGCTTTTTAGTTTTATATTGTTCTAATTTTCCTCAATTAAGTAAGAAAAATAGGATGATCGAGCATCAGTGAGGGTTCTTCGATACTGCACGGTAATCTTTCCAAGCTAATCGGAAGACTTCAAGTTTGGTGGAGCCATTTCCGTTTCCAATTTTCTGGAAGCTTGCTTCAGGGCTCGGGTATTGTCTGTATACCATGGAGCTACCGAGGCCTATGACAAATGTTTTTTGTTTTTAGGGGTGCGATTGTATCTAGGGTATTAAAAAAGGTTAAATTTAGTTCCTAGGTTAGGTGGTTAACCGATGTTTGTACACTGACGTCCTTGGGTATGTCACGACTTCCGCCGAAGTCGGCTCCTCTCCTTGTTCGGGTGGCGCTCGGCGCTCGGCGTCGCCGGTCTTCTAGTCATCATCGATCCACTTTTCATTTTCCATGTGTTTTGTCTTGTTTTTCCTCACACCTGGTTTCAATCCCCTCAATTACTTGTTGTATATTTAACCCTCTGTTACCCCCATGTCTTTGTGTGGGATTGTTTATTGTAGTGCTTGTGCACGTTCCCCGTGAGTACACAACGGGTTATTTTTGTGCCCATTTTCTGGATGCCGTTGGTTTTGCTTAATAAATCTCCGGTTATTACCCAGTTCTGCTCTCCTGCGCCTGACTTCTCTGCATCCAATTACGCACCCCTGTACAGGGTAGGTGGAGGGTGTCTGGAAGGCCATCTAGGAATCTTTGGGTTGTCCGAGAATTTATAGCTTTTGATGATCCTTGCTTGGGTTCTGAGCAGATTATTTGTTGCGATTGCAAACGTAATAAAATGGTAGTCCGATAGTCCAGGATTATGAGGAAAACATTAAGATCTTTACAATATTTATTCCACGGGACAAAACTTGGTCCAGAGTATGACTGTGGCAGTGAGTAGGTCCGGAGCCATGTAGGACAAAACCCACTGAGTCGATGGTTGCTCCTAAAGGCCCAGGAGGCCTGTAAACAGTAGCTGTTAAAACTGATTGAGCAGACTGCATAGATTTCATGACTAGAAACTCAAAAGACGAAAATACAGTCTTTAGTGTTTTTGTAAATTGAAATTTTCCATCGTAAATGTTAGCAACACCTCCGCCTTTGCGAGATGCACGTGGGATATGGTCACGAGTGTAACCAGGAGGAGAGGCCTCATTTAACACAGTAAATTCATCAGGCTTAAGACATGTTTCAGTCAGGCCAATCACATCAAGATTATGATAAGTGATTAGTTATTTGACTATAGCTGCCTTGGAAGTGAGGGATCTAACATTAAATAGCCCTATTTTCTTGAGATGTGAGATATTATCACAATCTCTTTCAATAATGACAGGAATGGAGGAGGTCTTTATTCCAGTGAGATTGCTAAGGCGAACACCGCCATGTTTAGTTTTGCCCAACCTAGATCGAGGCACAGACACTGGGGATAGCTGAGCTGACTACACTGACTGTGCTAGCGGCAGACTCCACTAAGCTAGCAGGCTGGATAACAGCCTGCTGCCTGGCCTGCACCCTATCTCATTGTGGAGCTAGAGGAGTTAGAGCCCTGTCTATGTTGGTAGATAAGATGAGATCACCCCTCCAGCTAGGATGGAGTCCGTCACTCCTCAGCAGGCCAGACTTAGACTCGGCAGTAAAGCTCATCACTCCCCCTAACTGGGAGGGGGCCAGAGATAATTACTAGATGCCGACACATCTTTCTAGCTGATTTACAAGCTGAAGCTATGTTGAGCTTGGTGACCTCTGACTGTTTCATTCTAACATCTTTGCCGACGTGGATAACAATATCCCTATATTCTCTACACTCTACACCAGCACAATCTTCAGATTAACGTTGGTAGCCCTGCCCCCTGGTAAACAGTGTGTGATCGCTGCATGATTCTTTTTAAGTCTTATACTACGGGTGATGGAGTCGCCAATGACTAGGGTTTTCAATTTGTCAGAGCTAATGGTGGGAGCCTTCGGCGTCTCAGACCCCGTAACGGGAGGAGTAGAGACCAGAGAAGGCTCGGCCTCTGACTCCGACTCGATTCTTAATGGGGAGAACCGGTTGAAAGTTTCTGTCGGCTGAATGAGCGACACCGGTTGAGCATTCCTACAACATTTCCTTCCAGAAGCCTGGAGACAATTGTCCTGCTGTGGGGACTGTGCGAGGGGATTTATACTACTATCTGCACTTATTGGTGGCACAGATGCTGTTTCATCCTTTCCTGCACTTAAATTACCCTTGCCTAACGATTGTGTCTGAAGCTGGGCTTGCAGCACAGCTATCCTCGCCATAAGGCGATCGTTCTCCTGTATATTATGAGTACAGCGACTGCAATTAGAAGGCATCATGTTATTAATGTTACTACTTAGCTTCGGCTGGTGGAGGTCCTGAAGAACCATGTCCAGATAAAGCGTCTGGGGTGATAAAGTTGAATGAAAAAAATCAAGTGAGGGGAATTTTTTTAAATATAAAACGGTCATTAAAAAGTGAAAACCGTAAAGTTGGCAGGTTGGCAGCTTTGTTCTAAAGCCGTACCCATTGGATGCAGTGATCATAATATAGTGGCTATATCCAGGAAAGACAAAGTTCCAACAGCTGGTCCTAAAATAGTATATAAGAGATCATAGAAAAGATTTTGATGTGACTTATGTGGATGATGTAAAAAATATTTGTTGGTCTGATGTGATTAATGAGGAGCATCCAGACACTGCCATGGATGAATTTATGAAATTGTTTCTTCCAATTATTGATAAACATGCACCTGTTAAACCTCTATGGGATCGGTGTCCTCCCTGCGGGACGGTTGAGCTAACGTAGGCTAATGTGATTAGCATGAGGTTGTAATTAACAAAAACAAATCCCAGGACATAGACATATCTGATATGGGCAGAAAACTTAAATTATTGTTAATCTAACTGCACTGTCCAATTTACAGTAGCTATTACAGTGAAAGAATATACGCTATTGTTTGAGGAGAGTGCATCATTTTGAACATGAAAAGTTATTAATAAACAAATTAGGCACATTTGTGAAGTCTTGATACAACATTTTGAGCAGATATGCAATGGTTCATTGAATCCGTCTAACATTTTATACATACACTGCTGCCATCTAGTGGCCAAATCTAAATTGCACCTGGGCTGGAATAATACATGATGACCTTTCTCTTCTATTGCATTTCAAAGATGATGGTACAAAAAAAATGGTACCGGATCCAAAGTGTTATATTCTCCTACATTAATTTCACATTTCCACAAACTTCAAAGAGTTTCCTTTCAACTGGTATCAAGAATATTCATATCCTTGCTTCAGGTCCTGAGATACAGGCAGTTAAATTTGGGTATAAGGCTCCATGGATTGATGAGGAATTGAAAAACGGTTTGGTTGAAAGAGTGGCTAATAAGTCAGACTGCACATCTGACTGGCTGAATTACTGCGAATTGAGAAATGATGTGACTAAACTCAACAAAAAGATGAAGAAACTGTATTTTGAAGCAAAGATTAATGATATAAAGAATGATGGAAAAAACTTTGGAGTACTTTAACCCTCCTGCTGTGTTCTAGTCGAATTAGACCGATTTACAAGTTTTCTCTCTGAAAAATGTTGTTAATTTAATCTGAATGTCATCAGGTTCCATGACTTTGTCCACACAGGGCATCTGAACACACAATACATTTTGATGATTTTCATTACATTTTGGGTGTTTTATTTAACTTTTGTACACCTGTGGTGTTCCTGGTCAAAAATGACCGGTCATTAGAAATGAATGGGTGAGACAACAAGTAGTGTAAAATTGAGTTCAGTCACATGCCCATTCATCAGATGGACACACTTCTTCTCCCAGACCCACATATGTGTTTTAGCACACACACACACACACACACACACACACACACACACACACACACACACACACACACACACACACACACACACACACACACACACACACACACACACACACACACACACACACACACACACACACACACACACACACACACCTCTACACCCCTACACCCCTCTACACCCCTCTACACCCCGTCTTGGCTTCCATGGCAACCCCCACGGGAACCTTTCCCCAATAGAATCTTTCCCCGTCAGGGACCACACCTGTTGGCATTCTCACAAACAATCGCAACATTGTTTCAATAATATATAGAACTTTTCTCACAGCTCTGGTATATAAACCTTTTTTGAGGACTTGCTCACAATTCATTCTGTGGCAGCACAATGACCAAACGATATACTGTATGTGAGGCTCTTGATCATATCTTTGATAATGACACTGCTGAGGAGGAGAGAGTCCTTGTTAAACTTTGACACAAAGTAGTCTGTGATAAATAGCACAATATGTTTCATCTGAGTTATTGTCAAAATAATCCATGCATTATGCTTTTTTTACTCAAAAATGAGTTGTATGAGCTCAGGTCAACGAGGCCTACCGTCCATAAATAGCAAATAAAAGTTCAAAACTTGTAATGTTCACAAGAAATTTAGTTGATAAAAAGATCTAACACAACATTAGGTGATACTATAAGTATTATGGATTATATGTATTATTATGGATTTATAATCAGCTATAATGGGGATGTCATTTTGGACCGGTAACACATAATTAATTGTTATGTAATTAACACAACAGTAGGGTTAAACTAACTGAAGCAGAAAAGGGGATCGGTGGCAGCTAGTAGGCCGGCGACGACGACCGCCGAGCGCCGCCCGAACAGGAAGAGGCACCATCTTCGGCGGGATACGTGACAATATTGTTATTGACAACTTAGATGGAAAGCTACTGAGGATGGTATCTGACTCTATAGCCACTCCTATCTGTCATATCTTTAATCTGACTCTATAGCCACTCCTATCTGTCATATCTTTAATCTGAACCGAGAGGAAAGTCTTTGTCCTCAGGCCTGGAGGGAAGCCAAAGTCATTTCGCTACCCAAGAGTGGTAAAGCGGCCTTTACTGGTTCTAACAGCAGACCTATCAGCTTGCTGCCAGCTCTTAGCAAACTGTTGGAAAAAACTGTGTTTGACCAAATACAATGCTATTTCTCTGTAAACTAATTAACAACAGACTTTCAGCATGCTTATAGAGAAGGGCACTCAACATGTACTGCAGTGGCACAAGTGACTGATGATTGGTTGAAAGAAGTTGATAATAAGAAGATTGTGGGAGCTGTACTCTTAGATTTCAGTGCAGCCTTTGATATTTTTGACCGTAACCTGTTGCTGAAAAAACGTATGGCTTTTCAACCTCTGCCATATGGTGGATTCAGGGCTATCTATCTAATAGATTAGGCAGATAAAAAACAGATGAAGCAACACCTCGCGCCTCTCCCCTATTGAACCTAGATAGTTTATGTGTATGTAGTTATATGTAGGCTATTTGACCTAGATAGTTTGTGTGTGTGTATTGATATGGAGGCTATTTGACAAATCCTCATGGCACAACGCCTCTCCCCTATTTGACCTAGATAGTTTGTGTGTATGTAGTTATATGTAAGCTATTTGACATAGATAGTTTGTGTGTATGTACTTATATGTAAGCTATTTGACATAGATAGTTTGTGTGTATGTAGTTATATGTAAGCTATTTGACATAGATAGTTTGTGTGTGTGCATTGATATGTAGGCTACGTGTGTCTTTTTAAAAATGTATGTAGTTCTGTCCTTGAGCTGTTCTTGTCTAATGATGTTCTGTATTATGTCATGGGTCATGTTCTGTGTGGACCCCAGGAAGTGTAGCCGCTGCTTTAGCAACAGTTAATGGGGATCCTAATGAACAATAATAATAATACTATACTCCTCTGTAAACTGGTCATCTCTGTATACCCGTCGCAAGACCCACTGGTTGATGCTTATTTATAAAACCCTCTTAGGCCTCATTTCCCCCTATCTGAGATATCTACTGCAGCCCTCATCCTCCACATACAACACCCGTTCTGCCAGTCACATTCTGCTAAAGGTCCCCAAAGCACACACATCCCTGGGTCGCTCCTCTTTTCAGTTCGCTGCAGCTAGCGACTGGAACGAGCTGCAAAAAAACACTCAAACTAGACAGTTTTATCTCCATCTCTTCATTCAAAGACTCAATCATGGACACTCTTACTGACAGGTGTGGCTGCTTCACGTGATGTATTGTTGTCTCTACCTTCTTCCCCTTTGTACTGTTGTCTGTGCCCAATAATGTTTGTACCATGTTTTTTGCTGCTGATGTGTTGTGTTGCTACCATGTTGTGTTGTCATGTGTTGCTACCATGCTGTGTTGTCATGTGTTGCTGCCATGCTATGTTGTTGTCTGAGGTCTCTCTTTCTGTAGTGTTGTGGTATCTTTTTGTCGTGATGTTTGTTTTGTTCTATATTTATATTTATATATATATATATTTTTATTTTTATTTTATCCCAGCCCCTGTCCCCGCAGGAGGCCTTTTGCCTTTTAGTAGGCCGTCATTGTAAATAAGAATTTGTATTAACCGACTTGCCTAGTTCAATAAAGATTAAATAAATAAATAAAATAACATAAATGGTATATATAGTGTTTGTCAATATTACCTATATTAATATTATTATTATATATAATAGCATCGCTACTCTGTTCCGTAGGTTCTACAACATGTTTGACTTGGCTGTTATCAACACACACGTATGAAGAGGAGATATATGTATGATGTATAGATATATGTATGAAGCCCAGGAGATACTTCCTCATGAGGCATACAGGCTACATGAGAGACATGAGGGCCAAGGCATCAAAGATTCCACGAAAGACTTTGCTGGAGGCAAATTGAGCGCAGCTCCCAGGGAGGAGACAGTGCCAGTTCGCCAGATGCACAAATAACAAAACCCAAGACACACGTGTCACATGAAAGCGACATGTTTGTGGGAAGTGTGTCAAGCAAGTGTGACTGGCGAAGATTTGTGTCGACTGTTGGGACAAGGGATAACCACTAAATGAAATCCAACCGAAGCGTGAAAATGTGCATTCAGAAAGTATTCAGATGACTTTTTCCACATTTTGATACGTTACAGTTTTCCTCAGTCTACACACACCATCCCATAATGACAAAGTGAAAACAGGTTTTTAGAAATGTTGGCTAATTTATTACAAATTAAAAGACATACCTTAATCTAGAATGTACTAAATACTTTTTCCCCCCTCATCAATCTACACACAATACCCTATAATGACAAAGAAATGTCTGCTAATTTATTAAAAATAAAACACTGAAATATCACATTTACATTCACATTTACATAAGTATTCAGACCCTTTACTCAGTACTTTAGTGAAGCACTTTTGGCAGAGATTACAGCCTCAAGTCTTCTTGTCTATGATGCTACATCCTTCGCACACCTGTATATGGGGAGTTTCTCCCATTCTTCTCTGCAGATCCTCTCAAGCTCTGTCAGGTTGGATGGGGAACGTCGCTGTACAACTATTTTCAGATCTCTCCAGAGATGTTCGATCGGGTTCAAATCCGGGCTTTGGCTGGGCCACTCAAGGACATTCAGAGACTTGTCCCGAAGCCACTCCTGCTGTGTCTTCACTGTGTACTTAGAGTTGTTGTCCTGTTGGAAGGTGAACCTTTGCCCAAGTCTGAGGTCCTAAGTGCTCTGGAGCAGGTTTTCATCAAGGATCTCTCTGTACTTTGCTCTGTTCATCTTTCCCTCGATCCTGACTAGTCTCCAGTCCCTGCCTCTGAAAAACATCCTGGACATTATGATGCTGCCACCACCATGCTTCACCGTAGAGATGGTGCCAGGTTTCCCACAGCATGATTCTGACACAGCACTTCTCCTTCTGGATGATAATGGGGTGAACAGACCGTGGCATGGGTGGTTGATGTCCTTGATTTTTTTTTTTTTGGCCTTTCTGTGACATTGTAGGTGTTCTGGAGGTTAGGTAGTGTGTCCCCGCTGATGCGTTGGGCAGACCGTACCACCCCCTGGAGTGTCCTGCGGTTGCGGGCGGTGCAGTTGCCATACCAGGCGGTGATACCTACTGCCTGACAGGATGCTCTCATCGCTGGAGGCCCCGGACAGGAGACCCTCGCTGGAGACACCGGGCTGGGGACCATCGCTGGAGACACCGGGCTGGGGACGGTCGCTGGAGACCCCGGACTGGGGATCGCTGGAGGCTCCGGACTGTGGCCTGCCGTTGGAGGTTCCGGACTGTGGCCCGTCGTAGGAGGTTCCGGACTGTGGCCCGTCGTAGGAGGTTCCGGACTGTGGCCCGTCGTAGGAGGTTCCGGACTGTGGCCTGTCGTAGGAGGTTCCGGACTGTGGCCCGTCGTAGGAGGTTCCGGACTGTGGCCCGTCGTAGGAGGTTCCGGACTGTGGCCCGTCGTAGGAGGTTCCGGACTGTGAAACGTCGTTGGAGGTTCCGGACTGTGAAATGTCGCCGGAAGCTCTGGACTGGGAACTGTCGCCGGAAGCTCTGGACTGGGTACTGTCGCCGGAAGCTCTGGACTGGGTACTGTCGACGGAAGCTCTGGACTGGGAACTGTCGCCGGAAGCTCTGGACTGGGTACTGTCGCCGGAAGCTCTGGACTATGGAAGCGCACTGGAAGCCTGATGCGTGGTGCCAGAACTGGTGGTACCGGGCTGAGGACACGCACCTCAGGGCGAGTGCGGGGAAGAGGCACAGGCCGTCTGGACTGTGGAGGCGCACTGGAGATCTGCAGTGTAGAGCTGGCACAATGTGTCCTGGCTGGATGCTCACTTGAGCCCGGCAAGTGCGGGGAACTAGCACAGGACGCACTGGGCTGTGCAGACGCACCTTAGACACAGTACGCAGAGCCGGCGCAGGATATCCTGGTCAAAGGAGGTATACTGGAGACCAGGAGCGCTGAGCAGGCACCATCCGTCCTGGCTGGATGCCAATTCTAGCCCGGCAAATGCGAGGAGCTGGAATAGAGCGCACCGGGCTAAGAACGCGAACTGGAGACACCGTGGGCATCTCTGCATAACACGGTGCCTGACCAGTTACACGCTCCCCACGGTAAGCACGAGGAGTTGGCTCAGGTCTCCAACCTAACTCAGCCAATCTCCTCATGTAACCCCCCCCCCAAAACAATTATTGGGGCTGCCTTTCGGGCTTCCTTGCTAACTGTGTCCCCTCGTATCGTCGACGTTCCTCTTGTGCTATCTCCACTTGCTTCCATGGCAAGGTCTTGTTCCCTGCCATTACCTCCTCCCAGGTCCAGGATGTCCTCCACTCATCTTTCTCCCGGGTCCAGGATGTCCGCTCCTCATTCACACGCTGCTTGGTCCTTTTGTGGTGGGTTCTTCTGTCACGTTCGTTGTAATGAGGAGACCAAGGCGCAGCGTGATATGCATACATTCTTCTTTTAATGAAGAAAGAAACACTAAACAAACTAACAAAGTAACAAAACGAACGTGAATCTATATAAAACGAGTGCTGACAGGCAACTACACATAGACAAGAACCCACAAAACCAAAAGGGAAAATGGCAACCTAAATAGGATCCCCAATCAGAGACAACGATAAACAGCTGACTCTGATTGGGAACCAATTCAGTTCACCATAGACCTACATATGCCTAGACTACAAGATGTGTAACTAATGTCAGGGCGTGACAACAGGCCGAAGTAGAAGGTGTTTCAGTGTCTTTTCGTAGAGCCTGACACCAGAGATATAGCTGCCCCTATGTCCCTATACCCACCGCCTGAACCTCTACCAAGGGAGAGACATCGTAGCCATGCGACACCCCCCCCCCCCAGCAACAGCCAATATATTCAGTGTCATTTGCTGATGAGTGACTCACCTCGGTGTTCTCTAAAGCACGTCTCTTTTTCTTTTATTGGAATGTCTCTTTCTTGTTTTCAGTCTTTGACGTTTTCTCTGAGCTCTTCTGTTTCTGCAGGCTTGTTCGATACCGTTTGACCACAGGCTCTTTCCTTCCATTAGCATGTAGAATCCACCACAGGCTCTATACTTCCATCAGCATGTAGAATCCACCACAGGCTCTATACTTCCATCAGCATGTAACATCCACCACAGGCTCTGTCCTTCCATCAGCATGTAGAATCCACCACAGGCTCTATACTTCCATCAGCATGTAGAATCCACCACAGGCTCTATACTTCCATCAGCATGTAGCATCCACCACAGGCTCTGTCCTTCCATCAGCATGTATCATCCACCACAGGCTCTATACTTCCATCAGCATGTAGACACCTGATGTCCTTCCGTCAGCATGTAGAAACCTGATGTCTTGCTTTGCCACAGCATGTGCCTTTATTTCCCAGTCTCAGATGTTCAGTTTACAACTCTGTGCACTTTTCCTGATGAACTTAACTGTTGAGTATCTTTAGTAGCTAGTTCCATGCACACACTGACTTCAATGGCCTTTGCCAAGGTCAGATTGCTTTGAGTCAAAAGTCTCTTTGGGTAGCTTCACTCCGTTGCCCACATAATTGTCTGTCTCTAAATAGTGTCATTTAGAACACTGTAAACTCACAGTACTCTGATAGTTTCTTTAATGCAGAAGCAAACGTTGTCATTGATTCTCCCTCTTCCTGATTGGTTCTGTGGAACCTATCAGAAATAACTAGTGGTTTTGTTGAAAAGTGTCCATTCAGTGTTTCCACACGTCTTATTGCCTGGCCTGTCTGGCTGTAGCAGGATGCGTAGTCAATTACATATATTTTTATTTAACCCTAATTTTACCAGTTAAGTTGACTGAGAACACATTCTCATTTACAGCAACGACCTGGGGAAAAGTTACAGGGGTGATGAAGGGGGATGAATGAACCAATTGTAAGCTGGGGATGATTAGGTGACCGTGATGGTATGAGAGCCAGATCGGGAATTTAGCCAAGACACCGGGTTTAATAACACCCCTACTCTTATGATAAGTGCCATGGGATCTTTAGTGTCCACAGAGAGTCAGGACACCCATTTAACGTCCGATCTGAAAGACGGCACCATATACAGGGCAATGTCCCCAATCACTGCCCTGGGGCATTGGGATATTTTATTAGACCAGAGAAAAGAGTGCCTCCTACTGGCCCTCCAACACCACTTCCAGCAGCATCTGGTCTCCCATCCAGGGACCAACCAGGACCAACCCTGCTTAGCTTCAGAAGCAAGCCTGCAGTGGGATGTAGGGTGGTATGCTGCTAATGTCTTTGGCCCCATGACACTAAAATTCTAGGCCCAATTTCGTCCTCATCAATGTCCTTTGCAAGACCAACATTTTCAAACCATTCTGTATACACTGAGTGGACAAAACAATTGGGACACCTGCTCTTTCTATAACATAGACTAACCAGGTGAATCCAGGTGAAAGCTCTGATCCCTTATTGATGTCACTCGTCAAATCCACTACAATCAGTGTAGACTCATCAACACTTTCATCAAACTGTCTAATGTTTCCAACAATTCTAGCCATTTGTCATTTCTCAGTAGGTTCCTGATTGTCACTCACTTCCAAATGGTCCTCAACTACAGCAAATTTTTCCTTAGTCACGTGATCTTCATTCACTTCACTCACTGACGTTTCATCCTGAAGTTTGATCATTTAGTAGTTTTCAATTCCAAAGTGTGTCTTCACAGTTTAATAAAAGTAATTTACTTCACACACTGTATATTCCTTCCTTTTCATCACGCTATTTTCCCGCTCCAACATCCGCCTGGAATCCTTTTCCCTCTCTCTTAGCTAACTCGACTATGCACTTGCCTCTGCTAGCAATACAATGTGCTAACATTAGCCTAGACTGTAACATGGAAAATAACGGTTTTAAACTTGTAAAAACCAACTTATTCTGGACAGAAAAGTTCCTGTAGGTTCAGACTTACTCGTCTGCAATCTTTTGTTATGTCTCGTGGGTTTCATTAGCAAGTCTGTATAACAATTCAAATATGATGAGACGGGAACGTGCTCATCTTGTATTCTCCATTACCCATGATGCCATGTGCATACAACTATAGTAAGTAGGAGGTACAAAAGGTATTAACCCAATATATAACACCACCCAACCAGGGATGGAGGGATGATGGGTGATATATGACGGTGACCAGAGCAGACCAGCCCAGAGCAGAGCAGACCAGAGCAGACCAGATCAAATCACCCCAGATCAGACCAGAGCAGACCAGAGCTGACCACATCAGACTACAGCAGAGCAGAGCAGACCACAACAGACCACACAAAAGCAGACCAGACCAGACAAAAGCAGAGCAGACCAGATCAGACCAGACTACAGCAGACCAGACCAGACCAGCCCAGAGCCGACCTGAGTATAAATAGCTGTGTTTTTTACGAGACTCTGATCTTAGCCTGGAAACTAGCATGGCTTCCTAATGATGATATGCGGTGTTACAGTACGTTAATGAGAGGCCGGTCCTAGAGCTCATCCTGTGTAATTTAAAGGCTCAGGGACACTCCCATGCTGTTGTACTCATCGTCCAGTTAAGCATTCCCACATGGTCATCTCAAACTGTCTCTAACTGTCTAGCAGAACCTGTCCATTACCATTCCACCTTGCAGCTCCACAAACCGCTGGGAGGGTCAGAGAAAAGATGAATACACGTTGTGCAGTCAGAATATTTCCCCGGTCCTCGGTTTCTCTGCTAGCTTTGAGGAATATTGAATAAGAACTAAATCTGTTATTCCCAGCAATGGAACAGTAAAGTCAGTCCAAGTCTTTGTTGATAATACATTATTATAGCTTATATTTAGCGAACTAAACTGTTTGGATATGCCCTATATCTATCATCCCTATATCTGACCCCATATCTATCATCCCTATATCTGTCATCTGTGTATCTGACCCTATATCTTTCATCCCTATATCTGTCATCCGTGTATCTGACCCTATATCTATCATCCCTATATCTATCATCCCTATATCTGACCCTATATCTATCATCCCTATATTTGTCACCCCTATATCTGACCCTATATCTATCATCCCTATATCTGTCATCCGTGTATCTGACCCTATATCTATCATCCCTATATCTATCATCCCTATATCTGACCCTATATCTATCATCCCTTATATTTGTCACCCCTATATCTGACCCTATATATATCATCCCTATAGCTGTCATCCCTATATCTGACCCCATATCTATCATCCCTATATCTGACCCCATATCTATCATCCCTATATCTGACCCCATATCTATCATCCCTATATCTGACCCTATATCTGTCATCCCTATATCTGACCCCATATCTATCATCCCTATATCTGACCCTATATCTGTCATCCCTATATCTGACCCCATATCTATCATCCCTATATCTGACCCCCCTATATCTGACCCTATATCTATCATCCCTATATCTGACCCTATATCTGTCATCCCTATATCTGACCCTATATCTGTCATCCCTATATCTATCATCCCTATATCTGACCCTATATCTGTCATCCCTATATCTGACCCTATATCTGTCATCCCTATATCTGACCCCATATCTATCATCCCTATATCTGACCCTATATCCGTCATCCCTATATCTGACCCTATATCTGTCATCCCTATATTTGTCACCCCTATATCTGACCCCATATCTGTCATCCCTATATCTATCATCCCTATATCTATCATCCCTATATCTGACCCTATATCTGACCCTATATCTATCATCCCTATATCTGACCCTATATCTATCATCTCTATATCTGACTCTATATCTGACCCTATATCTATCATCCCTATATCTGACCCTATATCTGACCCTATATCTATCATCCCTATATCTATCATCCCTATATCTGTCATCCCTATATCTGTCATCCATGTATCTCCAAATTATATACTGTAGATGACGAATCCCCAACATTTTCTCATTTGTATTTATTATGGATCCTTACACATAAAACAAAACACGATGAACAAGATGAAACTATTTGAGTTGTCATAATGATATAACCCATGCCTCTGTCAACCCACCCACCCCACCCAGCCAGACCAGACCAGACTAGACAAAAGCAGACCAGACCAGACCAGACCAAAGTAGACCAGAGCAGACCAGACCAGAGCAGACCAGACCAGACCAGACCAGAGCAGACCAGACCAGAGCAGACCAGAGCAGACAAAAGCAGAGCAGACCAGACCAGACAAAACCAGACCAGACCAGACCAGACAAAAGCAGACCAGACCAGACCAGACAAAAGCAAAGTGGAGCAGACCAGACCACACCAGACCAGACCACACCACATCAGACTACAGCAGAGCAGACCACACCAGAATACACCTGACCACAGCAGACAACAGAACACCAGAACAAAGCAGAAAAGAGCAGAGGAGACCAGATAACAAAACACCACAACAGGACAGACCAGATCAAAGCAGACCAGAGAAAACCAGACCAGAGCAGACCAGAGCAGATTAGTGCAGACCAGAACAGACCAGACCAAAGCAGACCAGAGCAGACCAAAGCAGACCAGAGAAGAGTAGACCAGAGCAGACCAGACCAAAGCAGACCAGAGAAGAGTAGACCAGAGCAGACCAGACCAGAGCAGACCAGACCAGAGCAGACCAGACCAAAGCAGACTAGAGCAGACCAGACCAGAGCAGACCAGACCAGACGAAAGCAGACCAGACCAGAGCAGACCAGACCAGACCAGACCAGAGCAGACCAGACCAGACCAGACCAGAGTAGACCAGACCAGTCCAGACCAGAGCAGACCAGACCAGACCAGAGCAGACCAGACCAAGCAGACCAGAGTAGACCAGACCAGACCAAAGCAGACCAGACCAGAGCAGACCACACCAGACCAGACCAGACCAGACCAGACCAGACCAGACCAGAGCAGCTTTGTGATGTTTCTTTCTCCCATTGTGGACAGACTATGAGGGTGACATGAAAAGGCTGTTTCTTGTGGTAGTTAGGGGTCGAATGATCTCAACATAAACAAAGCCTTGGTGTGTTTATCTGGACAGAGACCCTTTTCCTCGCCCTTTTCTCCCCTCCTACCCACCTGTTCTCCACTCCTACCTCCCCGTTCTCCCCTCCTACCTCCCCGTTCTCCCCTCCTACCTCCCTGTTCTCCCCTCCTACCTCCCTGTTCTCCCCTCCTACCTCCCTGTTCTCCCCTCCTACCTCCCTGTTCTCCCCTCCTATCTCCCTGTTCTCCCCTCCTACCTCCCTGTTCTCCCCTCCTACCTCCCTGTTCTCCCCTCCTACCTCCCTGTTCTCCCCTCCTACATCCATGTTCTCCCCTCCTACCTCCCTGTTCTCCCCTCCTACCTTCCTGTTCTCCCCTCCTACCTCCCTGTTCTCCCCTCCTACCCACCTATTCTCCCCTCCTACCTCCCTGTTCTCTCCTACCTCCCTGTTCTCCCCTCCTACCTCCCTGTTTTCCCCTCCTACCTCCCTGTTCTCCCCTCCTACCTCCCTGTTCTCCCCTCCTATCTCCCTGTTCTCCCCTCCTACCTCCCTGTTCTCCCCTCCTACCTCCCTGTTCTCCCCTCCTACCTCCCTGTTCTCCCCTCCTACCTCCCTGTTCTCCCCTCCTACCTCCCTGTTCTCTCCTACCTCCCTGTTCTCCCCTCCTACCTCCCTGTTCTCCCCTCCTACCTCCCTGTTCTCCCCTCCTATCTCCCTGTTCTCCCCTCCTATCTCCCTGTTCTCCCCTCCTATCTCCCTGTTCTCCCCTCCTACCTCCCTGTTCTCCCCTCCTACCTCCCTGTTCTCCCCTCCTACCTCCCTGTTCTCCCCTCCTACCTCCCTGTTCTCCCCTCTTACCATCCTGTTCTCCCCTCCTACCTCCCTGTTCTCCCCTCCTACCTCCCTGTTCTCCCCTCCTACCTCCCTGTTCTCCCCTCCTACCTACCTGTTCTCCCCTACTACCCACCTAGTCTCCCTGTTCGCTCCTACCTCCATGTTCTCCCCTCCTACCTCCCTGTTCTCCCCTCCTACCTCCCTGTTCTCCCCTCCTACCTCCCTGTTCTCTCCTACCTCCCTTGTTCTCCCCTCCTACCTCCCTGTTCTCCCCTCTTACCTCCCTGTTCTCCCCTCCTACCTCCCTGTTCTCCCCTCCTACCTCCCTGTTCTCCCCTCCTATCTCCCTGTTCTCCCCCCCTAGTTCCCTGTTCTCCCCTCCTACCTCCCTGTTCTCCCCTCCTACCTCCCTGTTCTCCCCTCCTACCTCCCTGTTCTCCCCTCCTACCTCCCTGTTCTCCCCTTCTACCTCCCTGTTCTCCCCTCCTACCTCCCTGTTCTCCCCTCCTACCTCCCTGTTCTCCCCTCCTACCTCCCTGTTCTCCCCTCCTACCTCCCTGTTCTCCCCTCCTACCTCCCTGTTCTCCCCTTCTACCTCCCTGTTCTCCCCTCCTACCTCCCTGTTCTCTCCTCCTACCTCCCTGTTCTCCCCTCCTACCTCGCTGTTCTCCCCTCCTACCTCCCTGTTCTCCCCTCCTACCTCCCTGTTCTCCCCTCCTAACCTCCCTGTTCTCCCCTCCTATCTCCCTGTTCTCCCCTTCTACCTCCCTGTTCTCCCCTCCTACCTCCCTGTTCTCCCCTCCTACCTCCCTGTTCTCCCCTCCTACCTCCCTGTTCTCCCCTCCTACCTCCCTGTTCTCCCCTCTTACCATCCTGTTCTCCCCTCCTACCTCCCTGTTCTCCCCTCCTACCTCCCTGTTCTCCCCTCCTACCTCCCTGTTCTCCCCTCCTACCTCCCTGTTCTCCCCTACTACCCACCTAGTCTCCCTGTTCGCTCCTACCTCCATGTTCTCCCCTCCTACCTCCCTGTTCTCCCCTCCTACCTCCCTGTTCTCCCCTCCTACCTCCCTGTTCTCTCCTACCTCCCTTGTTCTCCCCTCCTACCTCCCTGTTCTCCCCTCTTACCTCCCTGTTCTCCCCTCCTACCTCCCTGTTCTCCCCTCCTACCTCCCTGTTCTCCCCTCCTATCTCCCTGTTCTCCCCCCCTAGTTCCCTGTTCTCCCCTCCTACCTCCCTGTTCTCCCCTCCTACCTCCCTATTCTCCCCTCCTATCCCCCTGTTCTCCCCTCCTACCTCCCTGTTCTCCCCTCCTACCTCCCTGTTCTCCCCTCCTACATCCATGTTCTCCCCTCCTACCTCCCTGTTCTCCCCTCCTACCTTCCTGTTCTCCCCTCCTACCTCCCTGTTCTCCCCTCCTACCCACCTATTCTCCCCTCCTACCTCCCTGTTCTCTCCTACCTCCCTGTTCTCCCCTCCTACCTCCCTGTTCTCCCCTCCTACCTCCCTGTTCTCCCCTCCTACCTCCCTGTTCTCCCCTCCTATCTCCCTGTTCTCCCCTCCTACCTCCCTGTTCTCCCCTCCTACCTCCCTGTTCTCCCCTCCTACCTCCCTGTTCTCCCCTCCTACCTCCCTGTTCTCCCCTCCTACCTCCCTGTTCTCTCCTACCTCCCTGTTCTCCCCTCCTACCTCCCTGTTCTCCCCTCCTACCTCCCTGTTCTCCCCTCCTATCTCCCTGTTCTCCCCTCCTATCTCCCTGTTCTCCCCTCCTATCTCCCTGTTCTCCCCTCCTACCTCCCTGTTCTCCCCTCCTACCTCCCTGTTCTCCCCTCCTACCTCCCTGTTCTCCCCTCCTACCTCCCTGTTCTCCCCTCTTACCATCCTGTTCTCCCCTCCTACCTCCCTGTTCTCCCCTCCTACCTCCCTGTTCTCCCCTCCTACCTCCCTGTTCTCCCCTCCTACCTCCCTGTTCTCCCCTACTACCCACCTAGTCTCCCTGTTCGCTCCTACCTCCATGTTCTCCCCTCCTACCTCCCTGTTCTCCCCTCCTACCTCCCTGTTCTCCCCTCCTACCTCCCTGTTCTCTCCTACCTCCCTTGTTCTCCCCTCCTACCTCCCTGTTCTCCCCTCTTACCTCCCTGTTCTCCCCTCCTACCTCCCTGTTCTCCCCTCCTACCTCCCTGTTCTCCCCTCCTATCTCCCTGTTCTCCCCCCCTAGTTCCCTGTTCTCCCCTCCTACCTCCCTGTTCTCCCCTCCTACCTCCCTGTTCTCCCCTCCTACCTCCCTGTTCTCCCCTCCTACCTCCCTGTTCTCCCCTTCTACCTCCCTGTTCTCCCCTCCTACCTCCCTGTTCTCCCCTCCTACCTCCCTGTTCTCCCCTCCTACCTCCCTGTTCTCCCCTCCTACCTCCCTGTTCTCCCCTCCTACCTCACTGTTCTCCCCTTCTACCTCCCTGTTCTCCCCTCCTACCTCCCTGTTCTCTCCTCCTACCTCCCTGTTCTCCCCTCCTACCTCGCTGTTCTCCCCTCCTACCTCCCTGTTCTCCCCTCCTACCTCCCTGTTCTCCCCTCCTAACCTCCCTGTTCTCCCCTCCTACCTCCCTGTTCTCCCCTTCTACCTCCCTGTTCTCCCCTCCTACCTCCATGTTCTCCCCTTGTCCCTTGTTTTCTTATATATTGTTGTTCCCCCCTTGTTTTCTTTGGTGCAAATCAATTCAACCTTAAGCACACATATTAAACTGCCAGTGTACTGTTAGTTCCCTTCAGTTGATTATAGCCAACACTGTCATTCCATTGAATTAAATTGTTCAATTTACCTTTATTTGCTTACTATGTAAACGCCATCACGGCCGTGTGGTTGTTGCTGAGGATCGTTAGTAACAGTTTATAATATACTTTAAAAAACATAAGCTAATTTAATTGTTATGGCTCTGAGCTCAGATCAAGACATAACAGATTGAGCCTGATGCATGACGCAATACTTAGAGCAGGTAATAGACCAGGTTATAACCTCCTATTGTACACTATTCTCCCTGTTATAACAGTCCCATGGTTAGTGCAGGTAATAGACCAGGGTATAACCTACTATTGTACAGTATTCTCCCTGTTATAACAGTCCCATGGTTAGTGCAGGTAATAGACCAGGGTATAACCTACTATTGTACAGTATTCTCCCTGTTATAACAGTCCCATGGTTAGTGCAGGTAATAGACCAGGCTATAACCTACTATTGTACAGTATTCTCCCTGTTATAACAGTCCCATAGTTAGTGCAGGTAATAGACCAGGGTATAACCTATTATTGTACAGTATTATCCCTGTTATAACAGTCCCATGGTTAGTGCAGGTAGTAGACCAGGGTATAACCTACTATTGTACAGTATTCTCCCTGTTATAACAGTCCCATGGTTAGTGCAGGTAATAGACCAGGTTATAACCTACTATTGTACAGTATTCTCCCTGTTATAACAGTCCCATGGTTAGTGCAGGTAATAGACCAGGGTATAACCTACTATTGTACAGTATTCTCCCTGTTATAACAGTCCCATGGTTAGTGCAGGTAATAGACCAGGGTATAACCTACTATTGTACAGTGTTCTCCCTGTTATAACAGTCCCATAGTCAGTGCAGGTAATAGACCAGGGTATAACCTATTATTGTACACTATTCTTCCTGTTATAACAGTCCCATGGTTAGTGCAGGTAGTAGACCAGGGTATAACCTACTATTGTACAGTATTCTCCCTGTTATAACAGTCCCATGGTTAGTGCAGGTAATAGACCAGGGTATAACCTACTATTGTACAGTATTCTCCCTGTTATAACAGTCCCATGGTTAGTGCAGGTAATAGACCAGGGTATAACCTACTATTGTACAGTATTCTCCCTGTTATAACAGTCCCATGGTTAGTGCAGGTAGTAGACCAGGGTATAACCTACTATTGTACAGTATTCTCCCTGTTATAACAGTCCCATGGTTAGTGCAGGTAATAGACCAGGGTATAACCTACTATTGTACAGTATTCTCCCTGTTATAACAGTCCCATAGTTAGTGCAGGTAATAGACCAGGGTATAACCTATTATTGTACAGTATTCTCCCTGTTATAACAGTCCCATGGTTAGTGCAGGTAATAGACCAGGGTATAACCTACTATTGTACAGTATTCTCCCTGTTATAACAGTCCCATGGTTAGTGCAGGTAGTAGACCAGGGTATAACCTACTATTGTACAGTATTCTCCCTGTTATAACAGTCCCATAGTTAGTGCAGGTAATAGACCAGGGTATAACCTATTATTGTACAGTATTATCCCTGTTATAACAGTCCCATGGTTAGTGCAGGTAGTAGACCAGGGTATAACCTACTATTGTACAGTATTCTCCCTGTTATAACAGTCCCATGGTTAGTGCAGGTAATAGACCAGGTTATAACCTACTATTGTACAGTATTCTCCCTGTTATAACAGTCCCATGGTTAGTGCAGGTAATAGACCAGGGTATAACCTACTATTGTACAGTATTCTCCCTGTTATAACAGTCCCATGGTTAGTGCAGGTAATAGACCAGGGTATAACCTACTATTGTACAGTGTTCTCCCTGTTATACCAGTCCCATAGTCAGTGCAGGTAATAGACCAGGGTATAACCTATTATTGTACACTATTCTTCCTGTTATAACAGTCCCATGGTTAGTGCAGGTAGTAGACCAGGGTATAACCTACTATTGTACAGTATTCTCCCTGTTATAACAGTCCCATGGTTAGTGCAGGTAATAGACCAGGGTATAACCTACTATTGTACAGTATTCTCCCTGTTATAACAGTCCCATGGTTAGTGCAGGTAATAGACCAGGGTATAACCTACTATTGTACAGTATTCTCCCTGTTATAACAGTCCCATGGTTAGTGCAGGTAGTAGACCAAGGTATAACCTACTATTGTACAGTATTCTCCCTGTTATAACAGTCCCATGGTTAGTGCAGGTAATAGACCAGGGTATAACCTACTATTGTACAGTATTCTCCCTGTTATAACAGTCCCATAGTTAGTGCAGGTAATAGACCAGGGTATAACCTATTATTGTACAGTATTCTCCCTGTTATAACAGTCCCATGGTTAGTGCAGGTAATAGACCAGGGTATAACCTACTATTGTACAGTATTCTCCCTGTTATAACAGTCCCATGGTTAGTGCAGGTAGTAGACCAGGGTATAACCTACTATTGTACAGTATTCTCCCTGTTATAACAGTCCCATGGTTAGTGCAGGTAATAGACCAGGGTATAACCTACTATTGTACAGTGTTCTCCCTGTTATAATTCTATGTACACTAATCTTCTAACATGGGTTGAAGAACTGAATGAATCAAAACACCCGTATTCTTTCTTTCATGTTTTAAAGGCTCTCCAAACCTGTTAATTATGATTCAGAAATAGTTTCCTAAACAATGTATGTGTAACCTTTATTTAACTAGGCAATTCAGTTTAGAACAAATCATTATTTACAATGACGGCCTAACCAAAGGCAAAAGGCCTCCTGCGGGGATGGGAGCTGGGATAAAAAATAAAATACAATATAGGACAAAACAAACATCACGACAAGAGAGACACCACAACACTACATAAAGAGAGATCTAAGACAACAACACAGCATGGTAGCATCACATGACAACACAACATGGTAGCAACACACCATGGCAGCAGCACAAGATGGTAACAGGAAAAAACATGGTACAAACATTGTTGGGCACAGACAACAACACAAAGGGCAAGAAGGTAGAGACATCACAAACAAACTAATATGGTCCAAGCACACCAAGACAGTCGGGAAGAGGGCGCAAAAGATTTGGCATGTGTCCTCTGATCCTCTAAAGGTTCTACAGCTGCACCATCGAGCGCATCCTGACTGGTTGCATCACTGCCTGGTATGGCAACTGCTCGGCCTCCGACTGCAAGGCACTACAGAGGGTAGTGCGTACGGCCCAGTACATCACTGGGGCCAAGCTTCCTGCCATCCAGGACCTCTGTACCAGGCGGTGTCAGAGGAAGGCCCTAAAAATTGTCAAGGACTCCAGCCACCTTAGTCATAGACTGTTCTCTCTGCTACCGCATGGCAAGCGGAACCGGAGAGCCAAGTCTAGGTCCAAGAGGCTTCTAAACAGCTTCTACCCCCAAGCCATAAGACTCCTGAACATCTAGTCAAATGGATACCTAGACTACTCGCATTGCCCCCCCCCTCTTTACACCACTGCCACTCTCTGTTATCATCTATGCATAGTCACTTTAATAACTCTACCTACATGTACATACTACCTCAAATAACCGGTGCCCCCGCACATTGACTCTGTACCGGTATATAGTCTCCACATTGACTCTGTACCGGTACCCCCTGTATATAGTCTCCACATTGACTCTGTACCGGTACCCCCTGTATATAGCCTCCACATTGACTCTGTACCAGTACCCCTGTATATAGTCTCCACATTGACTCTGTACCGGTACCCCCTGTATATAGCCTCCACATTGACTCTGTACCGGTACCCCCTGTATATAGCCTCCACACTGACTTTGTACTGTAACACCCTGTATATAGCCTCCACATTGACTCTGTACCGGTACCCCCTGTATATAGCCTCCACATTGACTCTGTACCGTAACACCCTGTATATAGCCTCCACATCGACTCTGTACTGTAACACCCTGTATATAGCCTCCACATTGACTCTGTACGGGTACCCCCTGTATATAGCCTCCACATTGACTCTGTACTGGTACCCCCTGTATTTAGCCTCCACATTGACTCTGTACCGGTACCCCCTGTATATAGCCTCCACATTGACTCTGTACTGGTACCCCCTGTATTTAGCCTCCACATTGACTCTGTACTGGTACCTCCTGTATATAGCCTCCACATTGACTCTGTACCGGTACCCCCTCTATATAGCCTCCACATTGACTCTGTACCGTAACACCCTGTATATAGCCTCCACATTGACTCTGTACTGGTACCCCCTGTATATAGCCTCCACATTGACTCTGTACCAGTACCCCCTGTATATAGTCTCCACATTGACTCTGTTACGGATACAAGTGTTCTGTGTGTATCCTGTGTGTATTTCTTTTCTCTCCTTCTCCCCTACTCACAGGTGACAATAATCATTCCCCAATCAGTCATCAATCAGTCGCTAATCGGAAGACACCTGCTCCTTTTCCCTTACCCAATCACAGTCCCTTTCCCTTGGTTTAAAACCCCTGTCAGTTGTTTTCTCCCCAGCTCAATCTCTTTGTAACATGCCTTCTGTCTGTAGATCGCTTGTGTGTTTTGCATCTACATGTCACTTTGTCCCCACCTGTGAGTATTGTTTTGGTTATGGTGTTTGAGTGTTTGTTTGATGGTGGGAAAAGGGGGTAACCAGACAAGTCGCCCTTGGGCTACACTACCCGTAGTTAAACATTGTTAAAAACACTAGTTAGAACTGGGCGGACCACCCCCTGTATTTTTGGTTAGTTAGTTAGCTGTTTGTGAAGTAGGCTAGTCTAGGTTAGGGGTGTTTTTGAATTATTATTCTTTCATTCCTTGGGTCCCGCTCAGCCCCTTTTCCTGCTTCCCCCCCATTTACCGTGTGTTTATAAATAAACATTTAGTGTTTGACGGTAATTAAGTTGTCTGTGTTATTTGTTCTCACTGTTACGTTTTCACTACTATAATTTGCATGAGTTGTGTTACGGGTCCCATTACCATCCCCCCTAGACTGTCGGGCCAAAGGGATTCGTAACAACTCTGTACCGGTACCCCTGTATATAGTCTCCACATTGACTCTGTACCGGTACCCCTATATATAGTCTCCACATTGACTCTGTACCGGTACCACCTGTATATAGCCTCCACATTGACTCTGTACCGGTACCCCTGTATATAGTCTCCACATTGACTCTGTACCGGTACCCCTATATATAGTCTCCACATTGACTCTGTACCGGTACCCCTGTATATAGTCTCCACATTGACTCTGTACCGGTACCTCCTGTAAATAGCCTCCACATTGACTCTGTACCGGTACCACCTGTATATAGCCTCCACATTGACTCTGTACCGGTACCCCCTGTATATAGCCTCCACATTGACTCTGTACCGGTACCTCCAGGCCTGTTAGACTGGTGTTTCTTACTGTACCAGCCAGAGGCCTGTTAGACTGGTGTTTCCTACTGTATCCCTCCAGTCCAGCCAGAGGCCTGTTAGAATGGTGTTTCCTACTGTATCCCTCCAGTCCGGCCAGAGGCTTGTTAGACTGGTGTTTCCTACTGTACCAGCCAGAGGCTTGTTAGACTGGTGTTTCCTACTGTACCAGCCAGAGGCCTGTTAGACTGGTGTTTCCTACTGTATCCCTCCAGTCCTGCCAGAGGCCTGTTAGACTGGCCACCTAAGGCATAATGAGGAAGCACTACTACTACTGTCTGTCCACCCGTCTGTCTGTCCATCAGTTTGAAGTTCAGAGACAGCATGTAATCAAGAACGCATGATTTTGTATTATATTTCATCCAACAGTTGGCCAGCAGTGATCCATTCCAAAACAAGTCGTCTAGACTCGACAACACAAACCTCTATCTTTGACAACACAAACCTCTATCTTTGACAACACCTCCTCTATCTTTGACAACACCTCCTCTATCTTTGACAACACCTCCTCTATCTTTGACAACACCTCCTCTATCTTTGACAACACCTCCTCTATCTTTGACAACACCTCCTCTGGCCTTGACAACACCTCCTCTGGCCTTGACAACACCTCCTCTGGCCTTGACAACACCTCCTCTGGCCTTGACAACACCTCCTCTGGCCTTGACAACACCTCCTCTGGCCTTGACAACACCTCCTCTGGCCTTGACAACACCTCCTCTGGCCTTGACAACACCTCTGGCCTTGACAACACCTCTGGCCTTGACAACACCTCTGGCCTTGACAACACCTCCTCTATCCTTGACAACACCTCCTCTAGCCTAGACAACACACCCTCTAGCCTTGACAACACCTCCTCAAACATTGACAACACCTCCTCCAGACTCAACAACACCTCCTCCAGACTCGACAACACCTTCTCTAGCCTTGACAACACCTTCTCTAGCCTTGACAACACCTCCTCCAACCATGACAACACCTCCTCTAGCCTTGACAACACCTCCTCTAGCCTTGACAACACTTCCTCCAGATTCAACAACACCTCCTCTAACCTTGACAACACCTCCTCTAACCTTGACAACACCTCCTCTAACCTTGACAACACCTCCTCTAACCTTGACAACACCTCCTCTAACCTTGACAACACCTCCTCTAACCTTGACAACACCTCCTCTAACCTTGACAACACCTCCTCTAACCTTGACAACACCTCCTCTAACCTTGACAACACCTCCTCTAACCTTGACAACACCTCCTCTAACCTTGACAACACCTCCTCTAACCTTGACAACACCTCCTCTAACCTTGACAACACCTCCTCTAACCTTGACAACACCTCCTCTAACCTTGACAACACCTCCTCTAACCTTGACAACACCTCCTCTAACCTTGACAACACCTCCTCTAACCTTGACAACACCTCCTCTAACCTTGACAACACCTCCTGTAACCTTGACAACACCTCCTGTAACCTTGACAACACCTCCTCTAACCTTGACAACACCTCCTCTAACCTTGACAACACCTCCTCTAACCTTGACAACACCTCCTCTAACCTTGACAACACCTCCTCTAACCTCGACAACACCTCCTCTAACCTCGACAACACCTCCTCTAACCTCGACAACACCTCCTCTAACCTCGACAACACCTCCTCTAACCTCGACAACACCTCCTCTAACCTCGACAACACCTCCTCTAACCTCGACAACACCTCCTCTAACCTCGACAACACCTCCTCTAACCTCGACACCACCTCCTCTAGCCTCGACACCCCCTCCTCTAGCCTCGACACCACCTCCTCTAGCCTCGACACCACCTCCTCTAGCCTCGACACCACCTCCTCTAGCCTCGACACCACCTCCTCTAGCCTCGACACCACCTCCTCTAGCCTCGACACCACCTCCTCTAGCCTCGACACCACCTCCTCTAGCCTCGACACCACCTCCTCTAGCCTCGACACCACCTCCTCTAGCCTCGACACCACCTCCTCTAGCCTCGACACCACCTCCTCTAGCCTCGACACCACCTCCTCTAGCCTCGACACCACCTCCTCTAGCCTCGACACCACCTCCTCTAGCCTCGACACCACCTCCTCTAGCCTCGACACCACCTCCTCTAACCTCGACAACACCTCCTCTAACCTCGACAACACCTCCTCTAACCTCGACAACACCTCCTCTAGCCTCGACAACACCTCCTCTAGCCTCGACAACACCTCCTCTAGCCTCGACAACACCTCCTCTAGCCTCGACAACACCTCCTCTAGCCTCGACAACACCTCCTCTAGCCTCGACAACACCTCCTCTAGCCTCGACAACACCTCCTCTAGCCTCGACAACACCTCCTCTAACCTCGACAACACCTCCTCTAACCTCGACAACACCTCCTCTAGCCTCGACAACACCTCCTCTAACCTCGACAACACCTCCTCTAACCTCGACAACACCTCCTCTAACCTCGACAACACCTCCTCTAACCTCGACAACACCTCCTCTAACCTCGACAACACCTCCTCTAACCTCGACAACACCTCCTCTAACCTCGACAACACCTCCTCTAACCTTGACAACACCTCCTCTAACCTTGACAACACCTCCTGTAACCTTGACAACACCTCCTGTAACCTTGACAACACCTCCTCTAACCTTGACAACACCTCCTCTAACCTTGACAACACCTCCTCTAACCTTGACAACACCTCCTCTAACCTTGACAACACCTCCTCTAACCTTGACAACACCTCCTCTAACCTTGACAACACCTCCTCTAACCTTGACAACACCTCCTCTAACCTCGACAACACCTCCTCTAACCTCGACAACACCTCCTCTAACCTCGACAACACCTCCTCTAACCTCGACAACACCTCCTCTAGCCTCGACAACACCTCCTCTAGCCTCGACAACACCTCCTCTAGCCTCGACACCACCTCCTCTAGCCTCGACACCACCTCCTCTAGCCTCGACACCACCTCCTCTAGCCTCGACACCACCTCCTCTAGCCTCGACACCACCTCCTCTAGCCTCGACAACACCTCCTCTAACCTCGACAACACCTCCTCTAGCCTCGACAACACCTCCTCTAGCCTCGACAACACCTCCTCTAGCCTCGACAACACCTCCTCTAGCCTCGACAACACCTCCTCTAACATTGTTCCTGACTCTTACAATAAAACTAGATTTAAAACCTTTCTTGATCCCAGTCCAAGTGAAACATGGATTTCATGTCATTGCCCTTTAGCCGTGTGTTACCAGGCACCTTCGAGGCAACACTATTTCACTCATAAACTGTTTCTCTCTCCCTCTCTGTCTGGGCTACCTCTGCAGGAGTAGCTGAATGATGTCATTGACTATGGAAAGCCTGAAAGTCGTCCATACTTCAATTTCCAGACATGGGCTACGGCCTGGGGCCCTGGGCACATGATCTACTACACTTAACACACCATAGACCCGAATAAGAGAACACATGTGGGAAATAGCCTACCCACACTGAGACAGCTGAACTTCATTAAAACATTCATTTACTGCATCTAGCTGTCTCCTATGGACATATACAGTGCATTCGGAAAGTATTCTGACCCCGGGACTTTTTCCACAATTTGTTAGGTTACAGCCTTATTCTAAAATTGATTAAATTGTGTTTTTTCCTCATCAATCGACACCCAACACCCCATAATGACATCACAATACCCCATAATGGCATCACAATACCCCATAATGACATCACAATACCCAATAATGATGAAGCAAAAACAGGTTTTAGACATTTTTGCAAACGTAATAAAATAATAAACGGAAATTTCACATTTACATAAGTATTCAGACCAGCCTGAAGTCTTCTTGGGTATGAAGATACAGGCTTGGCACACCTGTATTTGTGGATTTTATCCCATTCTTTTCTGCAGATCCTCTCAAGCTCTGTCAGGTTGGAAGGGGAGCGTCACTGCACAGCTGTTTTCAGGTCTCTCCAGAAATGTTCAATTGGGATCAAGTCCGGGCTCTGGCTGGGCCACTTAAGGACATTCAGAGACTTGTCCGGAAGCCATTCCTGCATTGTCTTGGCTGTATACTTAGGGTCGTTGTCCTGTTGGAAGGTGAACTTTCGCCCCAGTCTGATGTCCTGAGCACTCTGTAGGAGGTTTTTATCAAGGATCTCTCTGTACTTTGCTCCATTCATCTTTTCCTCTGTCCTGACTACGTAGTCTCCAGTCCCTGCCGCTGAAAAACATCCCCACAGCACGAAGCTGCCACCACCATGCTTCACTGTAGGGATGGTGCCAGGTTTGCTCCAAGGGTGACACTTGGTATTCAGGCCAAAGAGTTCAATCTTAGTTTTATCAGACCACGGAATCTCGTTTATCATGATCTGAGAGTCTTTCAGTGCATTTTGGCAAACTGTAAGTTGGCTGTCATGTGCCTTTTACTGAGGAGTGGCTTCCGTCTGGCCACTACCATAAAGGCCAGATTGGTGGAGTGCTGCAGAGATGGTTGTCCTTCTAGAAGGTTCTCCCATCTCCACAGAGGTCTGTTTCCCGCGATTGCTCAGTTTGAACAGGAGCCCAGCTCTAGGAAAAGTCTTGGTGATTCCATACTTTCCATTTAAGATTGATGGAGGCCACTGTGTTCTTGTGGATCTTAAATGCTGCTGACATTTCTTGGCTACTCTTCCGCAGATCTGTGCCGCGACATCATCCTGTCTCAGAGCTCTACAGACAATTCCTTTGACCTCATGGCTTGGTTGTTGCGCTGACATGCATTGTCAAGTGTGACCGTATATAGACAGGTGTGTGCCTTTCCAAATCATGTCCAATCAATTTAATTTACAACAAGTGGACTCCAATCAAGATGTAGAAACATCTCAAGGATGATCAATGGAAACAGGATGCGACGGATCTCAATTTTGAGTCTCACAGCAAAGGGTCTGAATATTATGTAAATAAGGTATTTCCGTTCATTATATTTATAAATCCAAAAAAACTGTTTTCGCTTTGTCATTATGGGGCATTATGTGTGGATTGATTAGGATTTATTTTTTATGTAATCAATTTTAGAATAAAGCTGTAACGTAACAAAGTGTGGAAAAGGTCAAAGGGTCTGAATACTTTCCGAGGGCACTGTCGTCTCCTTTAGTCATATAGACTACTCATATATACTACTCTACTGCACCTAGCTGTCTCCTATACTCATATATACTACTCTACTGCACCTAGCTGTCTCCTATAGTCATATAGACTACTCTACTGCACCTAGCTGTCTCCTATACTCATATAGGCTTCTCTACTGCACCTAGCTGTCTCCTATAGTCATATAGACTACTCTACTGCATCTAGCTGTCTCCTATAGTCATATAGACTACTCTACTGCATCTAGCTGTCTCCTATAGTCATATAGACTACTCTAGTGCATCTAGCTGTCTCCTATAGTCATATAGACTACTCTACTGCATCTAGCTGTCTCCTATAGTCATAGACTACTCTACTGCATCTAGCTGTCTCCTATAGTCATATAGACTACTCTACTGCATCTAGCTGTCTCCTATAGTCATATAGACTACTCTACTGCATCTAGCTGTCTCCTATAGTCATATAGACTACTCTACTGCACCTAGCTGTCTCCTATAGTCATATAGACTACTCTACAGCATCTAGCTGTCTCCTATAGTCATATAGACTACTCTACTGCATCTAGCTGTCTCCTATAGTCATATAGACTACTTTACTGCACCTAGCTGTCTCCTATAGTCATATAGACTACTCTACTGGATTTAGCTGTCTCCTATAGTCATAGACTACTCTACTGCATCTAGCTGTCTCCTATAGTCATATAGACTACTCTACTGCACCTAGCTGTCTCCTATAGTCATATAGACTACTCTACTGCATCTAGCTGTCTCCTATAGTCATATAGACTACTCTACTGCACCTAGCTGTCTCCTATAGTCATATAGACTACTCTACTGCACCTAGCTGTCTCCTATAGTCATATAGACTACTCTACTGCACCTAGCTGTCTCCTATAGTCATATAGACTACTCTACTGCACCTAGCTGTCTCCTATAGTCATATAGACTACTCTACTGCGTCTAGCTGTCTCCTATAGTCATATAGACTACTCTACTGCATCTAGCTGTCTCCTATAGTCATATAGACTACTCTACTGTGTCTAGCTGTCTCCTATAGTCATATAGACTACTCTACTGTGTCTAGCTGTCTCCTATAGTCATATAGACTACTCTACTGCACCTAGATGTCTCCTATAGTCATATAGACTACTCTACTGCACCTAGCTGTCTCCTATAGTCATATAGACTACTCTACTGCATCTAGCTGTCTCCTATAGTCATATAGACTACTCTACTGTGTCTAGCTGTCTCCTATAGTCATATAGACTACTCTACTTCATCTAGCTGTCTCCTATAGTCATATAGACTACTCTACTGTGTCTAGCTGTCTCCTATAGTCATATAGACTACTCTACTGCATCTAGCTGTCTCCTATAGTCATATAGACTACTCTACTGCATTTAGCTGTCTCCTATAGTCATATAGACTACTCTACTGCATCTAGCTGTCTCCTATAGTCATATAGACTACTCTACTGCGTCTAGCTGTCTCCTATAGTCATATAGACTACTCTACTGCATCTAGCTGTCTCCTATAGTCATATAGACTACTCTACTGCATCTAGCTTTCTCCTATAGTCATATAGACTACTCTACTGCATCTAGCTGTCTCCTATAGTCATATAGACTACTCTACTGCATCTAGCTGTCTCCTATAGTCATATAGACTACTCTACTGCATCTAGCTGTCTCCTATAGTCATATAGACTACTCTACTGCATCTAGCTGTCTCCTATAGTCATATAGACTACTCTACTGCATCTAGCTGTCTCCTATAGTCAGATAGACTACTCTACTGCATCTAGCTGTCTCCTATAGTCATATAGACTACTCTACTGCACCTAGCTGTCTCCTATAGACTACTCTACAGCATCTAGCTGTCTCCTATAGTCATATAGACTACTCTACTGCATCTAGCTGTCTCCTATAGTCATATAGACTACTCTACTGCATCTAGCTGTCTCCTATAGTCATATAGACTACTCTACTGCATCTAGCTGTCTCCTATAGTCATATAGACTACTCTACTGCACCTAGCTGTCTCCTATAGTCATATAGACTACTCTACTGGATTTAGCTGTCTCCTATAGTCATATAGACTACTCTACTGCATCTAGCTGTCTCCTATAGTCATGTAGACTTCTCTACTGCATCTAGCTGTCTCCTATAGTCATATAGACTACTCTACTGCATCTAGCTGTCTCCTATAGTCATATAGACTACTCTACTGCATCTAGCTGTCTCCTATAGTTATATATACTACTCTACTGCACCTAGCTGTCTCCTATAGACTACTCTACAGCATCTAGCTGTCTCCTATAGACTACTCTACAGCATCTAGCTGTCTCCTATAGTCATATAGACTACTCTACTGCATCTAGCTGTCTCCTATAGTCATATAGACTACTCTACTACATCTAGCTGTCTCCTATAGTCATATAGACTACTCTACTGCACCTAGCTGTCTCCTATAGTCATATAGACTACTCTACTGGATTTAGCTGTCTCCTATAGTCATATAGACTACTCTACTGCATCTAGCTGTCTCCGATAGTCATATAGACTACTCTACTGCGCCTAGCTGTCTCCTATAGTCATATAGACTACTCTACTGCATCTAGCTGTCTCCTATAGTCATATAGACTACTCAACTGCACCTAGCTGTCTCCTATAGTCATATAGACTACTCTACTGGATTGAGCTGTCTCCTATAGTCATATAGACTACTCTACTGCATCTAGCTGTCTCCTATAGTCATGTAGACTTCTCTACTGCATCTAGCTGTCTCCTATAGTTATATATACTACTTTACTGCACCTAGCTGTCTCCTATAGACTACTCTACAGCATCTAGCTGTCTCCTATAGTCATATAGACTACTCTACTGCATCTAGCTGTCTCCTATAGTCATATAGACTACTCTACTGCATCTAGCTGTCTCCTATAGTCATATAGACTACTCTACTGCACCTAGCTGTCTCCTATAGTCATATAGACTACTCTACTGGATTTAGCTGTCTCCTATAGTCATATAGACTACTCTACTGCATCTAGCTGTCTCCTATAGTCATATAGACTACTCTACTGCACCTAGCTGTCTCCTATAGTCATATAGACTACTCTACAGCATCTAGCTGTCTCCTATAGTCATATAGACTACTCTACTGCATCTAGCTGTCTCCTATAGTCATATAGACTACTCTACTTCGTCTAGCTGTCTCCTATAGTCATATAGACTACTCTACTGCGTCTAGCTGTCTCCTATAGTCATATAGACTACTCTACTTAATCTAGCTGTCTCCTATAGTCATATAGACTACTCTACTGCGTCTAGCTGTCTCCTATAGTCATATAGACTACTCTACTGCACCTAGCTGTCTCCTATAGACTACTCTACAGCATCTAGCTGTCTCCTATAGTCATATAGACTACTCTACTGCATCTAGCTGTCTCCTATAGTCATATAGACTACTCTACTGCATCTAGCTGTCTCCTATAGTCATATAGACTTCTCTACTGCATCTAGCTGTCTCCTATAGTCATATAGACTACTCTACAGCATCTAGCTGTCTCATATAGTCATATAGACTACTCTACTGCATCTAGCTGTCTCCTATAGTCATATAGACTACTCTACTGCATCTAGCTGTCTCCTATAGTCATATAGACTACTCTACTGCATCTAGCTGTCTCCTATAGTTATATATACTACTCTACTGAACCTAGCTGTCTCCTATAGACTGCTCTACAGCATCTAGCTGTCTCCTATAGTCATATAGACTACTCTACTGCATCTAGCTGTCTCCTATAGTCATATAGACTACTCTACTACATCTAGCTGTCTCCTATAGTCATATAGACTACTCTACTGCACCTAGCTGTCTCCTATAGTCATATAGACTACTCTACTGGATTTAGCTGTCTCCTATAGTCATATAGACTACTCTACTGCATCTAGCTGTCTCCTATAGTCATATAGACTACTCTACTGCGCCTAGCTGTCTCCTATAGTCATATAGACTACTCTACTGCATCTAGCTGTCTCCTATAGTCATATAGACTACTCTACTGCACCTAGCTGTCTCCTATAGTCATATAGACTACTCTACTGCACCTAGCTGTCTCCTATAGTCATATAGACTACTCTACTGCACCTAGCTGTCTCCTATAGTCATATAGACTACTCTACTGCATCTAGCTGTCTCCTATAGTCATGTAGACTTCTCTACTGCATCTAGCTGTCTCCTATAGTTATATATACTACTTTACTGCACCTAGCTGTCTCCTATAGACTACTCTACAGCATCTAGCTGTCTCCTATAGTCATATAGACTACTCTACTGCATCTAGCTGTCTCCTATAGTCATATAGACTACTCTACTGCGTCTAGCTGTCTCCTATAGTCATATAGACTACTCTACTGCACCTAGCTGTCTCCTATAGTCATATAGACTACTCTACTGGATTTAGCTGTCTCCTATAGTCATATAGACTACTCTACTGCATCTAGCTGTCTCCTATAGTCATATAGACTACTCTACTGCACCTAGCTGTCTCCTATAGTCATATAGACTACTCTACTGCATCTAGCTGTCTCCTATAGTCATATAGACTACTCTACTGCGTCTAGCTGTCTCCTATAGTCATATAGACTACTCTACTGCATCTAGCTGTCTCCTATAGTCATATAGACTACTCTACAGCATCTAGCTGTCTCCTATAGTCATATAGACTACTCTACAGCATCTAGCTGTCTCCTATAGTCATATAGACTACTCTACTGCATCTAGCTGTCTCCTATAGTCATATAGACTACTCTACTGCATCTAGCTGTCTCCTATAGTCATATAGACTACTCTACTGCACCTAGCTGTCTCCTATAGTCATATAGACTACTCTACTGCATCTAGCTGTCTCCTATAGTCATATAGACTACTCTACTTCATCTAGCTGTCTCCTATAGTCATATAGACTACTCTACTGCGTCTAGCTGTCTCCTATAGTCATATAGACTACTCTACTTAATCTAGCTGTCTCCTATAGTCATATAGACTACTCTACTTAATCTAGCTGTCTCCTATAGTCATATAGACTACTCTACTGCGTCTAGCTGTCTCTTATAGTCATATAGACTACTCTACTGTGTCTAGCTGTCTCCTATAGTCATATAGACTACTCTACTGTGTCTAGCTGTCTCCTATAGTCATATAGACTACTCTACTGCATCTAGCTGTCTCCTATAGTCATATAGACTACTCTACTGCGTCTAGCTGTCTCCTATAGTCATATAGACTACTCTACTGTGTCTAGCTGTCTCCTATAGTCATATAGACTACTCTACTGCATCTAGCTGTCTCCTATAGTCATATAGACTACTCTACTGCGTCTAGCTGTCTCCTATAGTCATATAGACTACTCTACAGCATCTAGCTGTCTCCTATAGTCATATAGACTACTCTACTGCATCTAGCTGTCTCCTATAGTCATATAGACTACTCTACTGCGTCTAGCTGTCTCCTATAGTCATATAGACTACTCTACTGCATCTAGCTGTCTCCTATAGTCATATAGACTACTCTACTGCGTCTAACTGTCTCCTATAGTCATATAGACTACTCTACAGCATCTAGCTGTCTCCTATAGTCATATAGACTACTCTACAGCATCTAGCTGTCTCCTATACTCATATAGACTACTCTACTGCATCTAGCTGTCTCATATAGTCATATAGACTACTCTACTGGATTTAGCTGTCTCCTATAGTCATATAGACTACTCTACTGCATCTAGCTGTCTCCTATAGTCATATATACTACTCTACTGCATTTAGCTGTCTCCTATAGTCATATAGACTACTCTACTGCACCTAGCTGTCTCCTATAGTCATATAGACTACTCTACTGCATTTAGCTGTCTCTTATAGTCATATAGACTACTCTACTGCACCTAGCTGTCTCCTATAGTCATATAGACTACTCTACTGCATCTAGCTGTCTCTTATTTCATACTGCTGTTACTTCTCTCTAGCAATAACAATAATTTATACTCCATCTAACTTTCTCCTACAGTTCTGAGTGTCATTGTTCCTCTGGCACCAAAGGGAGGCATAGACTGCCCTAGAGACGTTTATTGTACTCAGGTGTGTCTATTAATCTCATGATTGTGTCCCTGTTAAATGAGGTGTGTTTTCTGTGGTCCTTTGCAGAAGCTTTAATTGTTTACCGTGTGCGTTCGTTTCCTAGTGTTTGTTTTTTCAAGTGTACTGTGATCCTGAGGCTACCGTATCTCAGTAAAGTATTATGTATTTCCAAACCACTGAATCCTTGTCTGGTGTCTTCTCTGCACATGGGTCTAACCTGACCATGTCACACAGAGGCACATTTGAGAGAAATACAACACACCCGAGAGAGACACAATCCATGAGGGTTCCTTAGAAATCATTATGGGACTAGCCTGATTCCAGTTCCTTAGAAATCATTACAGGACTAGCCTGGTTCCAGTTCCATAGAAACCATTACGGGACTGACCTGATTCCTTAGAACCCATTATGGGACTAGCCTGATTCCAGTTCCATAGAAACCATTATGGGACTAGCCTGATTCCAGTTCCTTATAAACCATCATTGGGACTGGCCTGATTCCAGTTCCATAGAAACCATTATGGGACTAGCCTGATTCCAGTTCCTTGTAAACCATTATGGGACTGGCCTGATTCCAGTTCCATAGAAACCATTATGGGACTAGCCTGATTCCAGTTCCTTATAAACCATCATGGGACTAGCCTGATTCCAGTTCCTTATAAACCATCATGGGACTAGCCTGATTCCAGTTCCTTATAAAGCATTATGGGACTAGCCTGATTCCTTAGAAACCATTATGGGACTAGCCTGATTCCAGTTCCATAGAAACCATTATGGGACTAGCCTGATTCCAGTTCCTTATAAACCATTATGGGACTAGGCTGATTCCAGTTCCTTAAAAACCATTATGGGACTAGCCTGATTCCAGTTCCATAGAAACCATTATGGGACTAGCCTGATTCCAGTTCCATAGAAACCATTACGGGACTAGCCTGATTCCTTAGAAACCATTATGGGACTAGCCTGATTCCAGTTCCATAGAAACCATTACGGGACTAGCCTGATTCCAGTTCCTTGTAAACCATTATGGGACTGGCCTGATTCCAGTTCCTTAGAAACCATTATGGGACTAGCCTGATTCCAGTTCAATAGAAACCATTATGGGACTAGCCTGATTCCAGTTCCTTATAAACCACTATGGGACTGGCCTGATTCCAGTTCCTTATAAACCATTATGGGACTGGTCTGATTCCAGTTCCTTATAAACCATTATGGGACTAGCCTGATTCCAGTTCCATAGAAACCATTATGGGACTAGCCTGATTCCAGTTCCATAGAAACCATTATGGGACTAGCCTGATTCCTTATAAACCATTATGGGACTAGGCTGATTCCAGTTCCTTAGAAACCATTATGGGACTAGCCTGATTCCAGTTCCATAGAAACCATTATGGGACTAGCCTGATTCCTTAGAAACCATTATGGGACAAGCCTGATTCCAGTTCCATAGAAACCATTACGGGACTAGCATGATTCCTTAGAAACCATTATGGGACTAGCCTGATTCCAGTTCCATAGAAACCATTACGGGACTAGCCTGATTCCTTACAAACCATTATGGGACTAGCCTGATTCCAGTTCCATAGAAACCATTATGGGACTAGCCTGATTCCTTAGAAACCATTTTGGAACTAGCCTGATTCCTTAGAAACCATTATGGGACTGACCTGATTCCTTAGAAACCATTATGGGACTAGCCTGATTCCTTAGAAACCATTATGGGACTGGCCTGATTCCTTAGAAACCATTATGGGACTGGTCTGATTCCTTAGAAACCATTACAGGACGAGCCTGATTCCAGTTCCATAGAAACCATTACGGGACTAGCCTGATTCCTTAGAAACCATTATGGGACTAGCCTAAATCCAGTTCCATAGAAAACATTACGGGACAAGCCTGATTCCTTAGAAACCATTTTGGAACTAGCCTGATTCCTTAGAAACCATTATGGGACTGACCTGATTCCTTAGAAACCATTATGGGACAAACCTGATTCCAGTTCCTTAGAAACCATCATGGGACTAGCCTGATTCCAGTTCCTTAGAAACCATTACAGTACTAGCCTGATTCCTTAGAAACCATTACGGACTAGCCTGATTCCAATTCCATAGAAACCATTACAGGACTATCCTGATTCCAGTTCCTTAGAAACCATTACAGGACTAGCCTGATTCCAGTTCCTTAGAAACCATTACAGGACTAGCCTGATTCCGTAGAAACCATTATGTGACTAGCCTGATTCCAGTTCCTTAGAAACCATTACAGTACTAGCCTGATTCCTTAGAAACCATTACGGAACTAGCCTGATTCCAATTCCATAGAAACCATTACAGTACTAGCCTGATTCCAGTTCCTTAGAAACTATTATGGAACTAGCCTGATTCCATAGAAACAATTACGGGACTAGCCTGATTCCAGTTCCTTAGAAACCATTATGGAACTAGCCTGATTCCAGTTCCATAGAAATCATTACGGGACTAGCCTGATTCCTTAGAAACCATTATGGGACTAGCCTGATTCCTTAGAAACCATTATGGGACTAGCCTGTTTCCAGTTCCATAGAAACCAATATGGGACTAGCCTGATTCCAGTTCCATAGAAACCATTATGGGACTAGCCTGATTCCAGTTTCATAGAAACCATTATGGGACGAGCCTGATTCCAGTTCCATAGAAACCATTATGGGACTAGCCTGATTCCAGTTCCTTGTAAACCATTATGGGACTGGCCTGATTCCAGTTCCTTAGAAACCATTATGGGACTAGCCTGATTCCAGTTCCTTAGAAACCATTATGACCTTGCCTGATTCCAGTTCAATAGAAACCATTATGGGACTAGCCTGATTCCAGTTCGTTATAAACCACTATGGGACTGGCCTGATTCCAGTTCCTTAGAAACCATTATGGGACTAGCCTGATTCCAGTTCATTATAAACCATTTTGGGACTAGCCTGATTCCAGTTCCATAGAAACCATTATGGGACTAGCCTGATTCCAGTTCCATATAAAGCATTATGGGACTAGCTTGATTCCAGTTCCATAGAAACCATTATGGGACTAGCCTGATTCCTTAGAAACCATTATGGGACTAGCCTGATTCCAGTTCCATAGAAACCATTATGGGACTAGCCTGATTCTTGTTCCTTATAAACCATTATGGGACTAGGCTGATTCCAGTTCCTTAGAAACCATTACGGGACTAGCCTGATTCCTTAGAAACCGTTATGGGACTAGCCTGATTCCAGTTCCATAGAAACCATTACGGGACTAGCCTGATTCCTTAGAAACCATTATGGGACTAGCCTGATTCCAGTTCCATAGAAACCATTATGGGACTAGCCTGATTCCTTAGAAACCATTTTGGAACTAGCCTGATTCCTTAGAAACCATTATGGGACTGACCTGATTCCTTAGAAACCATTATGGGACTAGCCTGATTCCTTAGAAACCATTATGGGACTGGCCTGATTCCTTAGAAACCATTATGGGACGAGCCTGATTCCAGTTCCATAGAAACCATTACGGGACTAGC
The DNA here is from genome assembly GCF_045679555.1 of Salvelinus alpinus. Taxonomy (NCBI): domain Eukaryota; kingdom Metazoa; phylum Chordata; class Actinopteri; order Salmoniformes; family Salmonidae; genus Salvelinus; species Salvelinus alpinus. The sequence continues at coordinate 48,557,287 of NC_092093.1, forward strand.
CTGATTCCTTAGAAACCATTATGGGAATAGCCTAAATCCAGTTTCATAGAAACCATTACGGGACAAGCCTGATTCCTTAGAAACCATTTTGGAACTAGCCTGATTCCTTAGAAACCATTATGGGACAAACCTGATTCCAGTTCCTTAGAATCCATTACAGTACTAGCCGGATTCCTTAGAAACCATTACGGACTAGCCTGATTCCAATTCCATAGAAACCATTACAGGACTAGCCTGATTCCAGTTCCTTAGAAACCATTACAGGACTAGCCTGATTCCAGTTCCTTAGAAACCATTACAGGACCTAGCCTGATTCCAGTTCCTTAGAAACCATTACAGGACTAGGCTGATTCCGTAGAAACCATTATGTGACTAGCCTGATTCCAGTTCCTTAGAAACCATTACAGTACTAGCCTGATTCCTTAGAAACCATTACGGGACTAGCCTGATTCCAATTCCATAGAAACCATTACAGGACTAGCCTGATTCCAGTTCCTTAGAAACGATTACGGGACTAGCCTGATTCCATAGAAACCATTACGGGACTAGCCTGATTCCAGTTCCATAAAAACCATTATGGAACTAGCCTGATTCCAGTTCCATAGAAATCATTACGGGACTAGCCTGATTCCTTAGAAACCATTATGGGACTGGCCTGATTACAGTTCCATAGAAACCATTATGGGACTAGCCTGATTCCAGTTCCATAGAAACCATTACGGGACTAGCCTGATTCCTTACAAACCATTATGGGACTAGCCTGATTCTAGTTCCATAGAAACCATTATGGGACTAGCCTGATTCCTTAGAAACCATTTTGGAACTAGCCTGATTCCTTAGAAACCATTATGGGACTGACCTGATTCCTTAGAAACCATTATGGGACTAGCCTGATTCCTTAGAAACCATTATGGGACTGGCCTGATTCCTTAGAAACCATTATGGGACTGGTCTGATTCCTTAGAAACCATTACAGGACGAGCCTGATTCCAGTTCCATAGAAACCATTACGGGACTAGCCTGATTCCTTAGAAACCATTATGGGAATAGCCTAAATCCAGTTTCATAGAAACCATTACGGGACAAGCCTGATTCCTTAGAAACCATTTTGGAACTAGCCTGATTCCTTAGAAACCATTATGGGACAAACCTGATTCCAGTTCCTTAGAAACCATCATGGGACTAGCCTGATTCCAGTTCCTTAGAATCCATTACAGTACTAGCCGGATTCCTTAGAAACCATTACGGACTAGCCTGATTCCAATTCCATAGAAACCATTACAGGATTAGCCTGATTCCAGTTCCTTAGAAACCATTACAGGACTAGCCTGATTCCAGTTCCTTAGAAACCATTACAGGACCTAGCCTGATTCCAGTTCCTTAGAAACCATTACAGGACTAGGCTGATTCCGTAGAAACCATTATGTGACTAGCCTGATTCCAGTTCCTTAGAAACCATTACAGTACTAGCCTGATTCCTTAGAAACCATTACGGGACTAGCCTGATTCCAATTCCATAGAAACCATTACAGGACTAGCCTGATTCCAGTTCCTTAGAAACGATTACGGGACTAGCCTGATTCCATAGAAACCATTACGGGACTAGCCTGATTCCAGTTCCATAAAAACCATTATGGAACTAGCCTGATTCCAGTTCCATAGAAATCATTACGGGACTAGCCTGATTCCTTAGAAACCATTATGGGACTGGCCTGATTACAGTTCCATAGAAACCATTATGGGACTAGCCTGATTCCTTAGAAACCATTATGGGACTAGCCTGATTCCAGTTCCATAGAAACCATTATGGGACTAGCCTGATTCCAGGTCCATAGAAACCATTATGGGACTAGCCTGATTCCAGGTCCATAGAAACCATTATGGGACTAGCCTGATTCCAGTTCCATAGAAACCATTATGGGACTAGCCTGATTCCAGTTCCTTATCAACCATTACAGTACAAGCCTGATTCCTTAGAAACCATTACGGGACTAGCCTGATTCCAATTCCATAGAAACCATTACAGGACTAGCCTGATTCCAGTTCCTTATAAAAGATTACGGGACTAGCCTGATTCCATAGAAATCATTACGGGACTAGCCTGATTCCAGATCTTTAGAAACCATTATGGAACTAGCCTGATTCCAGTTCCATAGAAATCATTACGGGACTAGCCTGATTCCTTAGAAACCATTATGGGACTGGCCTGATTCCAGTTCCATAGAAACCATTATGGGACTAGCCTGATTCCTTAGAAACCATTATGGGACTAGCCTGATTCCAGTTCCATAGAAACCATCATGGGACTAGCCTGATTCCTTAGAAACCATTATGGGACTAGCCTGATTCCAGTTCCATAGAAACCATTATGGGACTAGCCTGATTCCAGGTCCATAGAAACCATTATGGGACTAGCCTGATTCCAGTTTCATAGAAAACATTATGGGACTAGCCTGATTCCAGTTCCATAGAAACCATTATGGGACTAGCCTGATTCTAGTTTCATAGAAACCATTGTGGGACTAGCCTGATTCCAGTTCCTTATCAACCATCATGGGACTGGCCTGATTCCAGTTCCTTATAAACCATTATTGGACTAGCCTGATTCCAGTTCCTATTAAACCATTATGGGACTAGCCTGATTCCAGTTCCTTAGAAACCATTATGGGACTAGCCTGATTCCAGTTTCATAGAAACCATTATGGGACTAGCCTGATTCCAGTTCCTTAGAAACCATTATGGGACTAGCCTGATTCCTTAGAAACCATTATGGGACTAGCCTGTTTCCTTAGAAACCATTATGGGACTAGCCTGAATCCAGTTCCATAGAAACCATTATGGGACTAGCCTGATTCCAGTTCCTTAGAAACCATTATGGGACTAGCCTTATTCTAGTTCCATAGAAACCATTATGGGACTGGCCTGATTCCAGTTCCTTATAAACCATTATGGGACTGGTCTGATTCCTTAGAAACCATTATGGGACTAGCCTGATTCTTTAGAAACCATTATGGGACTAGCCTGATTCCAGTTCCATAGAAACCATTATGGGACTGGCCTGATTCCTTAGAAACCATTATGGGACTAGCCTGATTCCTTAGAGACCATTATGGGACTAGCCTGATTCCTTAGAAACCATTATGGGACTGGCCTGATTCCTTAGAAACCATTATGGGACTGGCCTGATTCCTTAGAAACCATTATGGGACTAGCCTGATTCCAGTTCCTTATCAACCATCATGGGACTGGCCTGATTCCAGTTCCTTATAAACCATTATGGGACTAGCCTGATTCCTTAGAAACCATTATGGGACTAGCCTGTTTCTTTAGAATCCATTATGGGACTAGCCTGAATCCAGTTCCATAGAAACCATTATGGGACTAGCTTGATTCCAGTTCCTTAGAAACCATTATGGGACAAGCCTGATTCTAGTTCCATAGAAACCATTATGGGACTGGCCTGATTCCAGTTCCTTATAAACCATTATGGGCCTGGTCTGATTCCTTAGAAACCATTATGGGACTAGCCTGATTCCAGTTCCATAGAAACCATTATGGGACAAGCCTGATTCCTTAGAAACCATTATGGGACTAGCCTGATTCCAGTTCCATAGAAACCATTATGGGACTGGCCTGAATCCAGTTCCATAGAAACCATTATGGGACTAGCCTGATTCCTTAGAAACCATTATGGGACTAGCCTGATTCCTTAGAAACCATTATGGGACTAGCCTGATTCCTTAGAAACCATTATGGGACTAGCCTGATTCCTTAGAAACCATTATGGGACTAGCCTGATTCCTTAGAAACCATAATGGGACTAGCCTGATTCCTTAAAAACCATTATGGGACTAGCCTGATTCCTTAGAAACCGTTATGGGACTATCCTGATTCCTTAGAAACCATTATGGGACTAGCCTTATTCCAGTTCCTTAGAAACCATTATGGGACTGTTTTGATTCCAGTTCCATAGAAACCATTATGGGACTAGCCTGATTCCAGTTCCATAGAAACCATTATGGGACTAGCCTGATTCCAGTTCCATAGAAACCATTATGGGACTAGCCTGATTCCTTAGAGACCATTATGGGACTAGCCTGATTCCTTAGAAACCATTATGGGACTGGCCTGATTCCTTAGAAACCATTATGGGACTGGCCTGATTCCTTAGAAACCATTATGGGACTAGCCTGATTCCAGTTCCTTATCAACCATCATGGGACTGGCCTGATTCCAGTTCCTTATAAACCATTATGGGACTAGCCTGATTCCTTAGAAACCATTATGGGACTAGCCTGTTTCTTTAGAAACCATTATGGGACTAGCCTGAATCCAGTTCCATAGAAAACATTATGGGACTAGCCTGATTCCAGTTCCTTAGAAACCATTATGGGACAAGCCTGATTCTAGTTCCATAGAAACCATTATGGGACTGGCCTGATTCCAGTTCCTTATAAACCATTATGGGCCTGGTCTGATTCCTTAGAAACCATTATGGGACTAGCCTTATTCCAGTTCCATAGAAACCATTATGGGACAAGCCTGATTCCTTAGAAACCATTATGGGACTAGCCTGATTCCAGTTCCATAGAAACCATTATGGGACTGGCCTGAATCCAGTTCCATAGAAACCATTATGGGACTAGCCTGATTCCTTAGAAACCATTATGGGACTAGCCTGATTCCTTAGAAACCATTATGGGACTAGCCTGATTCCTTAGAAACCATTATGGGAGTAGCCTGATTCCTTAGAAACCATTATGGGACTGGCCTGATTCCTTAGAAACCATTATGGGACTGGCCTGATTCCTTAGAAACCATTATGGGACTAGCCTGATTCTTTAGAAACCATTATGGGACTAGCCTGATTCCTTAGAAACCATTATGGGACTAGCCTGATTCCTTAGAAACCATAATGGGACTAGCCTGATTCCTTAAAAACCATTATGGGACTAGCCTGATTCCTTAGAAACCGTTATGGGACTAGCCTGATTCCTTAGAAACCATTATGGGACTAGCCTTATTCCAGTTCCTTAGAAACCATTATGGGACTGGTCTGATTCCAGTTCCATAGAAACCATTATTGGACTAGCCTGATTCCAGTTCCATAGAAACCATTATGGGACTAGCCTGATTCCAGTTCCATAGAAACCATTATGGGACTAGCCTGATTCCTTAGAAACCATTATGGGACTAGCCTGATTCCTTAGAAACCATTATAGGACTAGCCTGATTCCAGTTCCATAGAAACCATTATGGGACTAGCCTGATATCAGTTCCTTAGAAACCATTATGGGACTAGCCTGATTCCTTCGAAACCATTATGGGACTAGCCTGATTCAATCACCTCAATCAATGGCTAACTATCAAATTAAACTAGCTAATTAAATCGTGGAATTGTGTGATGTAATTTCAGGGCGAGAAACAACTCTTTGTTTCTTCGCTGTTCTCGCTTTGAGTAGAAGTTGATTTTATGCCCTCAGCTTTTGATTCCTCTTTTTTTTAATAATCCTTGTTCCATAGTACACAATAGTTTTATCATTTTATCATCTTATATCAGTTTCTAAAAGTTGTAGCTTCCTGCGTCCTGATCTAGGCTAACTGTGTTTGGTTCCCACCAGCCAGTGTAACGTTCGTTCTCCTCCTCATCTGAGGAGGAGCATGGATCGGACCAAAACGCAGCTTGGGTAGAATACATGTTTGATTTATTTATTTATTGTTTGATTTATTAAAGAAAGACGAAGACGGAAAAACTCTTAACAAACTACAAAACAATAAACGACGTAAACAGACCTGAACATGAGAACTTACAGACAACGCACGAACAGGAACAAACTAACAAACGAAACAGTCCCGTGTGGCACAAACACTGACACAGGAACAATCACCCACAAACAAACAGTGTGAACAGCCTACCTTAATATGGTTCTCAATCAGAGGAAACGTAAAACACCTGCCCCTGATTGAGAACCATATCAGGCTAATTGAAAAGAACCCAACATAGAAACACATAACATAGAATGCCCACCCAGCTCACGTCCTGACCATACTAAACAAAGACAAAATAAAGGAAATAAGGTCAGGAACGTGACAGCCAGTTTCTAAAAGTCTTACCGCGTCCTGATCTAGCCTAACTTTTGGGCTCCCGAGTGGTGCAGCGGTCTAAGGCACTGCATCTCAGTGCTAGAGGCGTCACTACAGACCCTGGTTCGATTCCAGGCTATATCACAACCGGTTGTGATTGGGAGGGCGGCGCCCAATTGGCCCAGCGTCGTCCGGGATAGAGTTTGGCCGTGGTCGGCCGTCATTGTAAACAATAATTTTTTTCTTAACTGACTTGCCTAGTTAAATAAAGGTGAAATAAAATACATTTAACTGTGTGTGGTTCCCACCAGTTTGATTTAATTTTGATTGAAAAATATATATATTTCTGAATAAAAGTGTTTCTCACGTTGTCATTGAAATATTATTTTCCTTTTTTCCAGCCATTTGAGTCAGAACTGTTAGAAGACCTGAGGAGAGAAGAGAATGACTGTTAACCACACAGGCCTCATGCATTTCAATCACTGTGGTGAGGGTGGAAGGGGACAGGGACGAGGGGGTAGGCTACTTACTTTAGGGCGGTTGGGGGTTTGTCAAACACAGCTGTATTTGTTCAATCACACTTTCACACCAAGCTTCTCTCTCTCTGCATAATTCAATTACATTTGAAGGGGCTTTATTTGCATGGGAAACATGTGTTTACATTGTCCAAAAACAAAAGTTGAAATTAACATCACAAACAAAAGTTTCAAATGAATAGAGACATTCCAAATGTTATATTGTCTATATACAGTGTTGTAACGGTGTGCAAATAGTTAAAGTACAAAAGGGAAAATAAATAAACATAAATATGGGTTGTATTTACAGTGTTATTTGTTCTTCACTGGTTGCCCTTTTCTTGTGGCAACAGGTCACAAATCTTGCTGCTGTGATGGCACACTGTGGTATTTCACCCAGTAGATATGGGAGTTTATCAAAATTGGGATTGTTTTCCAATTCTTTGTGGGTCTGTGTAATCTGAGAGAAATATGTGTCTCTAATCTCTCTCTGCTCTCTCTCTCTCTCTAACTGTCTGTTAGGCCAACACGCAACACTACTGGAAGAAGTAGCCAAGTGGCTACAGTTGCAATTAAGGAACCCCACCTTTAGCGGTCTGTTCTGTCTCTGAATAACAGTATTTATTCTAGCAGTCCCTGGGGGCTTAACCAACTGTAGCCTCACTCTCACCCAGCTCTCTCTCTCTCTCTCTCTCAAAGTTAGGCAGAAGGATGTTTTAAAAATTGAATTGTATTATCGCGAGAGGAGAGCCAGTAAGTCGTCGACCCCAAGGTGGGCGTCCTGACCACTAGCGCACAGCAGACTAGCGGAGGAGAAGCAACGGATCGGTCAGTCCCCTAACCCCCGCTCTGCAACAAGGGACTGCCTGAAAACCCACCGAAGACATGGAGTATCTGAAGTTTGGTGTTTTAGTATGGTTTTCCTGGGCACAGTTTATTTCCAATGCCCACTCAGCCGACAGCAGTCAACAGCCATTTCAAACAGGTATGCGGCTTAGGCTATTATTATTATTTCAGAGCCAACACGTTTTTTTTCATAACACTGAATTGAAGTCGTTTTGTTTTTGACACTTTCTCTACTTATTAATAGTTTGTCTCCTAATAAATGTGCGTATTTTCTAAAATGTTACTTTATTATCTTGCTATTGTGAACGATGTCTATCCACTGATCTGTGATCAATGTTAAGAGATGTTGTATTCAGAAAATACATAATGTTACGTGAGGAAGCGCAGGTTCACGGTGACTGCGCTTGGTGTGGGAAAATTACACCTCTGCTGTGGTTGCGAAGTGGAACATGGTGATGTCAAATTTACACGATAGCGTTCTAGGACTTTCTCTCAAAGGGATATTAAACGTCTGCAGTTTCTCTCATTTTCAGCCTTAAATGAATATTCTGGTTTAATTTATAGTGGAGCGCAACTTTTATCTCCCTATAGGAAATGTTTTCTAATCCAAATCCAAATAATAATTGTAATCTAATATTAAGATGTAGAAAGTAACACTTGACCAGTCTTCTGTAGAAGTATTCTGTAGTTACCAACAAACTTTTAAACTTTCCACAAACCTGTATTAGTTTCAGTGTGTTTTCTCATGAGCTTGTCTATCTTGAATGAATGTGTAGACTCACGGGTTTGCTATAATGCTATGCTGCAAACTGAATGAGAAGGCCACCCTGTTGGAATTATTACAATAGTACTAATTCAACTGAATCCTCTCTGTATGTGAGCGCACCACAGCCTTCTGCCTAGAGGTCTGGACCCTTATGGCACAGGTGATAGTGTCTTTTCCATTTGCCCTACCACCACAGTAATTACTGGTTAAATCCCTACTCCAGCTGCCCCTAATCTCGTCCACCAGCCGGGTAGCAATTGAGGCTGAGGACCAGGACGCCAACCCTGATACCATCCACCCATCGTTCCATCCTAATCGTTTGATCTTATAGCATCACAGCAGGCTACTCTAAGTGGCCTCACAATACACCAGTCAACACTGCATAATAAAGCAATTGTACAGAGAAGTCGTGCTAGATCACTTTCTTATCATGGCTGTGCTGCGGTAATGAGGCGGCATGGTCCTGATGCGCATGAATTTATCAGATGGAACAGAAAAAAAGATGGCCATTGTTTTTTTGCATCATAGATTTACCTGTGCTGAACAGTTTTAACTTTTTAGTATCTCAACCAATCTCAACGCTTGTTTTGACCAACCCGTTTTAGAATTAGGCCTAAAAAACATGGACCCCAGTCAAGTACCACCTGCTACATACAGAAGTTAGGACCTCACAGCTCAGCTGTTCAGAGTGGGAACTGGGGTATATTTAGGTATAGTAGACTAAAGGAAACCTCCTCAGAAGGGCTTTAACTTAATGTACTTGTCTGAAAAACTCCTTCGTCGGTAACATGCACGTGTCACTAAATTGCTCTGTCAGTTACTCGGTAATAATCTCAGTAAAACACAACTGCTTATAAACACTGGGCCTCTCAGCCCAGAAACTGTAGCCATACGTGTTGTGAGACTCTGCATCATGACAGCTGTATGTTTAGATGTAAACTACTGTTACTACTTAACAGTGCAGTGGTGTTGTGAGGTATAGGGAAACTACAGCCCCCAGAAGCCCTTTCTCTCACACACACTAAGCCATTTATGTCGTAGCCCCTCTCCCTCTGCTTATGGTTAAGGGGGCGGGGTGCTAATTAGACCCTCCGATAGCCACTTTCACTGGCCAGCTACAGAGCAAAACATCTCTCTGAAAAAGGCTTTCGTTTGGCCCATTTTATTACATTGGACATGATGCAATCAGTGTCTTTGGTAGTTAAGTAGCCTAGGGCTTTGGCTCAAAATAACAATGTAAGCTTATCACTGCCATTTCTATATTCTTCCACCTCTTTCAAAGGAATGGATTAAATCTGTCTGTAAACGCTGTGTGTTACAGGATAAGCATCTAACTGTTCACAATTCTGGAAACTGAACTGGGCCAGGGAGACACTAAATTAAGTCTTCCCACTCTGAAACATTTAACGTGTGGCTCACATCACATCAAACAGCTTCTGTCACTATTTAAAGATTTACGATGGAATTCAAAAGCTTTATGAGCCTCAATCAACATTTGGCTGCAAACGATGACAAAGCTGAATGGCCTCTATTTATACTTAAACTTTCAACAAAGCTGAATGGCCTCTATTTATACTTAAACTTTCAACAAAGCTGAATGGCCTCTATTTATACTTAAACTTTCAACAAAGCTGAATGGCCTCTATTTATACTTAAACTTTCAACAAAGCTGAATGGCCTCTATTTATACTTAAACTTTCATCAAAGCTGAATGGCCTCTATTTATACTTAAACTTTCAACAAAGCTGAATGGCCTCTATTTATACTTAAACTTTCATCAAAGCTGAATGGTCTCTATTTATACTTAAACGTTCAACAAAGCTGAATGGCCTCTATTTATACTTAAACTTTCATCAAAGCTGAATGGCCTCTATTTATACTTAAACTTTCAACAAAGCTGAATGGCCTCTATTTATACTTAAACTTTCAACAAAGCTGAATGGCCTCTATTTATACTTAAACTTTCATCAAAGCTGAATGGTCTCTATTTATACTTAAACGTTCAACAAAGCTGAATGGCCTCTATTTATACTTAAACTTTCATCAAAGCTGAATGGCCTCTATTTATACTTAAACTTTCATCAAAGCTGAATGGCCTCTATTTATACTTAAATTTTCATCAAAGCTGAATGGCCTCTATTTATACTTTCATCAAAGCGGAATGTCCTCTATTTATACTTAAACTTTCATCAAAGCTGAATGGCCTCTATTTATACTTAAACTTTCAACAAAGCTGAATGGCCTCTATTTATACTTAAACTTTCAACAAAGCTGAATGGCCTCTATTTATACTTAAACTTTCATCAAAGCTGAATGGCCTCCATTAATACTTAAACTTTCATCAAAGCTGAATGGCCTCTATTTATACTTAAACTTTCATCAAAGCTGAATGGCCTCTATTTATACTTAAACCTTCAACAAAGCTGAATGGCCTCTATTTATACTTAAACCTTCATCAAAGCTGAATGTGCTCATCTGATATTTTCACTTTCATTGACAAAGAAAGAAACTTTTTAGTTTTACATTATGAAGGAAGTCCATCTGTCCTCTACAGACTCTCTGTCCTCTATACACTCTGTCCTCTATACACTCTCTGTCCTCTATACACTCTCTGTCCTCTATACACTCTCTGTCCTCAATACACTCTCTGTCCTCTATACACTCTCTGTCCTCTATACACTCTCTGTCCTCTATACACTCTCTGTCCTCTATACACTCTCTGTCCTCTACACTCTCTGTCCTCTATACACTCTCTGTCCTCTATATACTCTCTGTCCTCTATACACTCTCTGTCCTCTATACACTCTCTGTCCTCTATACACTCTCTGTCCTCTATGGCTACTCTCTGTCCTCTATACACTCTCTGTCCTCTATACACTCTCTGTCCTCTATACACTCTCTGTCCTCTATACACTCTCTGTCCTCTATACACTCTCTGTCCTCTATGGCTACTCTCTGTCCTCTATACACTCTCTGTCCTCTATACACTCTCTGTCCTCTATACACTCTCTGTCCTCTATACACTCTCTGTCCTCTATATACTCTCTGTCCTCTATATACTCTCTGTCCTCTATACACTCTCTGTCCTCTATATACTCTCTGTTTTCTATACACTCTCTGTTCTCTTTACACTCTCTGTCCTCTATACACTCTCTGTCCTCTATATACTCTATGTCCTCTATACACTCTCTGTCCTATGTGCTCTCTGTCCTCTATGTGCTCTCTGTCCTCTATGTGCTCTCTGTCCTCTATGTGCTTTCTGTTCTCTATGTGCTCTCTGTCCTCTATATGCTCTCTGTCCTCTATGGCTACTCTCTGTCCTCTATGGCTACTCTCTGTCCTCTATATACTCTCTGTCCTCTATACACTCTCTGTCCTCTATACACTCTCTGTCCTCTATACACTCTCTGTCCTCTATACACTCTCTGTCCTCTATACACTCTCTGTCCTCTATACACTCTCTGTCCTCTATACACTCTCTGTCCTCTATACACTCTCTGTCCTCTATACACTCTCTGTCCTCTATACACTCTCTGTCCTCTATACACTCTCTGTCCTCTATACACTCTCTGTCCTCTATGGCTACTCTCTGTCCTCTATGTCTACTCTCTGTCCTCTATGGCTACTATCTGTCCTCTATGGCTACTCTCTGTCCTCTATGTGCTCTCTGTCCTCTATACGCTCTCTGTCCTCTATACGCTCTCTGTCCTCTATACGCTCTCTGTCCTCTATACACTCTCTGTCCTCTATGGCTACTCTCTGTCCTCTATGGCTACTCTCTGTCCTCTATGGCTACTCTCTGTCCTCTATGGCTACTATCTGTCCTCTATGGCTACTCTCTGTCCTCTATGTGCTCTCTGTCCTGTTTGACAGTTTATGATTGAGAGTACAGAATGAACTGGCGTCTGGTGTGTGTGGACATGTTTAACCTTTTGATTTAGTGGTGTAGTGGACTAAATCAGGGTCACACAGAGTTTCTTGGTAGTCTTAAACAAATCTAATTTGAAACAAAAGTATACACCTCACACACATGGTTATGGACATGAATAAGGAAGACACCTGTACCATTTCAGATATAGAGTTGGCATTTATTACATTTTGAGTTTACTTTCTAATATTACAATTTAATATATAACAAAACAGATTATTTATGTTTTATAATAGGGAGAGATGTGTTTGGGCATCTTGTGTTGAAATTCAACCACAGAGTAGATTTAGTTTTCTTTTCTCTTAAAAGTTCTCAACAACGTCGAAGGCAACAGACCGTAAAGCTTCAGCGTTTTAAATCTGGGAAAGCACAAACCTGTGACCATAATAATCTGGTCGAAAGGAGGGAAAGCACAAACCTGTGACCATAATAATCTGGTCGAAAGGAGGGAACGCACAAACCTGTGACCATAAATAATCTGGTCGAAAGGAGGGAACGCACAAACCTGTGACCATAATAATCTGGTCGAAAGGAGGGAAAGCACAAACCTGTGACCATAATAATCTGGTCGAAAGGAGGGAAAGCACAAACCTGTGACCATAATAATCTGGTCGAAAGGAGGGAAAGCACAAACCTGTGACCATAATAATCTGGTCGAAAGGAGGGAAAGCACAAACCTGTGACCATAATAATCTGGTCGAAAGGAGGGAAAGCACAAACCTGTGACCATAATAATCTGGTCGAAAGGAGGGAAAGCACAAACCTGTGACCATAATAATCTGGTCGAAAGGAGGGAAAGCACAAACCTGTGACCATAATAATCTGGTCGAAAGGAGGGAAAGCACAAACCTGTGACCATAATAGGTTGAAATGGAGCTGCTTAACTTTAATTGCTGTGAGTTCTGGGTGTGTGTTTACATGAATGATTGGACCAGACTATAGCAACCGCTAGCTTCTAGAAACTTCTCTGTGAAACTGGTCAAGATGACGACACAAAGTGGAAAGTTTATCCTTAGGGCTTGTGTCTTTCATCACTACAGTGTTATTATGACAGAGGTTGTTTGTAATCTAGTTTTTAACATTCCAGTGAAAGCTGGAAGGTGTCTCAGTGTAGATGTCTGTGAGTCGTCGGGTTTGCAGCCTCTCGCTTTCCTCAACCGTCAACCAGGAAGACTGAGAGGCACTCTGTACCATGTATGTGTCCTAACCGGCACACTATCCCCTATGGGCCCGGGACAACAGTAGTGCACTACGCAGGGTGTCAGTTAGGACGTAGGCTCTGGGACATTATGAGGACCTGGACAACAGTAGTGCACTACGCAGGGTGTCAGTTAGGACGTAGGCTCTGGGACATTATGAGGACCTGGACAACAGTAGTGCACTACGCAGGGTGTCAGTTAGAACGTAGGCTCTGGGACATTATGAGGACCTGGACAACAGTAGTGCACTACGCAGGGTGTCAGTTAGGACGTAGGCTCTGGGACATTATGAGGACCTGGACAACAGTAGTGCACTACGCAGGGTGTCAGTTAGGACATACTCGCTGTGACATTATGAGGACCTGGACAACAGTAGTGCACTACGCAGGGTGTCAGTTAGGACGTAGGCTCTGTGACATTATGAGGACCTGGACAACAGTAGTGCACTACGCAGGGTGTCAGTTAGGACATACCCTCTGTGACATTATGAGGACCTGGACAACAGTAGTGCACTACGCAGGGTGTCAGTTAGGACGTAGGCTCTGTGACATTATGAGGACCTGGACAACAGTAGTGCACTACGCAGGGTGTCAGTTAGGACATACCCTCTGTGACATTATGAGGACCTGGACAACAGTAGTGCACTACGCAGGGTGTCAGTTAGGACGTAGGCTCTGGGACATTATGAGGACCTGGACAACAGTAGTGCACTACGCAGGGTGTCAGTTAGGATGTAGGCCATGGGACATTATGAGGACCTGGACAACAGTAGTGCACTACGCAGGGTGTCAGTTAGGACGTAGGCTCTGGGACATTATGAGGACCTGGACAACAGTAGTGCACTACGCAGGGTGTCAGTTAGGACGTAGGCTCTGGGACATTATGAGGACCTGGACAACAGTAGTGCACTACGCAGGGTGTCAGTTAGGACGTAGGCTCTGGGACATTATGAGGACCTGGACAACAGTAGTGCACTACGCAGGGTGTCAGTTAGGACGTAGGCTCTGGGACATTATGAGGACCTGGACAACAGTAGTGCACTACGCAGGGTGTCAGTTAGAACGTAGGCTCTGGGACATTATGAGGACCTGGACAACAGTAGTGCACTACGCAGGGTGTCAGTTAGGACGTAGGCTCTGTGACATTATGAGGACCTGGACAACAGTAGTGCACTACGCAGGGTGTCAGTTAGGACGTAGGCTCTGGGACATTATGAGGACCTGGACAATAGTAGTGCACTACGCAGGGTGTCAGTTAGGATGTAGGCTCTGGGACATTATGAGGACCTGGACAACAGTAGTGCACTACTCAGGGTGTCAGTTAGGACATACTCGCTGTGACATTATGAGGACCTGGACAACAGTAGTGCACTACGCAGGGTGTCAGTTAGGACGTAGGCTCTGTGACATTATGAGGACCTGGACAACAGTAGTGCACTACGCAGGGTGTCAGTTAGGACATACCCTCTGTGACATTATGAGGACCTGGACAACAGTAGTGCACTACGCAGGGTGTCACTTAGGACGTAGGCTCTGGGACATTATGAGGACCTTCTATGAACATTTTCACACGGAGAAAAAGGAAACTCCACCTTAGATGGTATATACCCATACATTCTATGGTATATAAAGATACCCATACATTCTATGGTATATAAAGATACCCATACATTCTATGGTATATAAAGATACCCATACATTCTAAGGTATATAAAGATACCCATACATTCTATGTTATATAATATAGACAACACCATTCTGTATACTTCTGGCCCTTCTTTGGACACTGTGTTAACAACCCTCCAGACGAGCTTCAATGCCAAACAACTCTCCTTCCGTGGCCTCCAACTGTTCTTAAATGCCAGTAAAACTAAATGCATGCTCTTCAACCGATCGCTGCCTGCACCTGCCCGCCTGTCCAACATCACTACTCTGGACGGTTCTGACTTAGAATATGTGGACAACTACAAATACCTAGGTGTCTGGTTAGACTGTAAACTCTCCTTCCAGACTCACATCAAACATCTCCAATCCAAAGTTAAATCTAGAATTTCGCAACAAAGCCTCCTTCACTCATGCTGCCAAACATACCCTCGTAAAACTGACCATCCTACCGATCCTCGACTTCGGCGATGTCATTTACAAAATAGCCTCCCACACTCTACTCAACAAATTGGATGCAGTCTATCACAGTGCCATCCGTTTTGTCACCAAAGCCCCATATACTACCCACCACTGCTACCTGTATGCTCTCGTTGGCTGGCCCTCGCTTCATACTCGTCGCCAAACCCACTGGCTCCAGGTCATCTACAAGACCCTGCTAGGTAAAGTCCTCCCTTATCTCAGCTCGCTGGTCACCATAGCAGCACCCAACTGTAGCACGCGCTCCAGCAGGTAAATCTCTCTGGTCACCCCAAAAACCAAATCTTCCTTTAGCCGCCTCTCCTTCCAGTTCTCTGCTGCCAATGACTGGAATGAACTACAAAAATCTCTGAAGCTGGAAACACTTATCTCCCTCACTAGCTTTAAGCACCAGCTGTCAGAGCAGCTCATAGATTACTGCACCTGTACATAGCCCATCTATAATTTAGCCCAAACAACTACCTCTCCCCCTGAAAATATTTTGGCATGTGTCCTCAGATCCTCAAAGTTCTAAAGCTACACCACCATCACAGGTTGCTATGGCAACTGTTTGGCCTCCGACCGCAAGGCGCTACAATGGGTAGTAGAGGTCTCCATGGATTCACCTGAACTGAAATACCGGAGACTACCGGAGACTACCCGAGACTACCCGAGACTACCGGAGACCAGACTACGGAGACCACCGGAGACTACCGGAGACCACCGGAGACCACCGGAGACCACCGGACACTACCTGAGACTACCGGAGACTACCGGAGACTACCGGAGAACACCACCGGAGAACACCACCTGAGACTACCGGAGACTACCTGAGACTACCTGAGACTACCGGAGACCACCGGAGACCACCGGAGACCACCGGAGACCACCGGAGACCACCGGAGACTACCGGAGACTACCGGAGACTACTGAAGACTACCGGAGACTACCGGAGACTACCTGAGACTACCGGAGACTACCGGAGACTCAATCTGGGACCCGAGCCGGTCTTGATCCAGAATTCTAAATAATGTCTGGGTCGGATCTGATGTCATTGGGTCGGATCTGATGCCATTGGGTCGGATCTGATGCCATTGGGTCGGATCTGATGTCATTGGGTCTGATCTGATATCGTTGGGTCGGATCTGATGTCATTGGGTCGGATCTGATGTCATTGGGTCTGAGCTGATATCGTTGGGTCGGATCTGATGCCATTGGGTCGGATCTGATGCCATTGGGTCGGATCTGATGTCATTGGGTCGGATCTGATATCGTTGGGTCGGATCTGATGCCATTGGGTCTGATCTGATATCGTTGGGTCGGATCTGATGCCATTGGGTCGGATCTGATGTCATTGGGTCGGATCTGATGTCATTGGGTCGGATCTGATGTCATTGGGTCTGATCTGATGTCATTGGGTCTGATCTGATATCGTTGGGTCGGATCTGATGTCATTGGGTCGGATCTGATGTCGTTGGGTCGGATCTGATATCGTTGGGTCGGATCTGATGCCATTGGGTCGGATCTGATGTCATTGGGTCGGATCTGATGTCATTGGGTCGGATCTGATGTCGTTGGGTCGGATCTGATGTCATTGGGTCTGATCTGATGCCATTGGGTCAGGTGTAATTTTAACTGACTTGTCCAGACTGTCTATCTTTCCTGTTGCATGACTAAATAAAGGTTAAATAAAAATAAATAAAATAAATATACAGTGGGGAGAACAAGTATTTGATACACTGACGATTTTGCAGGTTTTCCTACTTACAAAGCATGTAGAGGTCTGTAATTTTTATCATAGGTACACTTCAACTGTGAGAGACGGAATCTAAAACAAAAATCCAGAAAATCACATTGTATGATTTTTAAGTAATTAATTTGCATTTTATTGCATGACATAAGTATTTGATACATCAGAAAAGCAGAACTTAATATTTGGTACAGAAACCTTTGTTTGCAATTACAGAGATCATACGTTTCCTGTAGTTCTTGACCAGGTTTGCACACACTGCAGCAGGGATTTTGGCCCACTCCTCCATACAGACCTTCTCCAGATCCTTCAGGTTTCGGGGCTGTCGCTGGGCAATACGGAATTTCAGCTCCCTCCAAAGATTTTCTATTGGATTCAGGTCTGGAGACTGGCTAGACCACTCCAGGAACTTGAGATGCTTCTTACGGAGCCACTCCTTAGTTGCCCTGGCTGTGTGTTTCGGGTCGTTGTCATGCTGGAAGACCCAGCCACGACCCATCTTCAATGCTCTTACTGAGGGAAGGAGGTTGTTGGCCAAGATCTCGCGATACATGGCCCCATCCATCCTCCCCTCAATACGGTGCAGTCGTCCTGTCCCCTTTGCAGAAAAGCAGCCCCAAAGAATGATGTTTCCACCTCCATGCTTCACGTTTGGGATGGGTTCTTGGGGTTGTACTCATCCTTCTTCTTCCTCCAAACACAGCGAGTGGAGTTTAGACCAAAAAGTTATATTTTTGTCTCATCAGACCACATGACCTTCTCCCATTCCTCCTCTGGATCATCCAGATGGTCATTGGCAAACTTCAGACGGGCCTGGACATGCGCTGGCTTGAGCAGGGGGACCTTGCGTGCGCTGCAGGATTTTAATCCATGACGGCGTAGTGTGTTACTAATGGTTTTCTTTGAGACTGTGGTCCCAGCTCTCTTCAGGTCATTGACCAGGTCCTGCCGTGTAGTTCTGGGCTGATCCCTCACCTTCCTCATGATCATTGATGCCCCACGAGGTGATATCTTGCATGGAGCCCCAGACCGAGGGTGATTGACCGTCATCTGAACTTCTTCCATTTTCTAATAATTGCGCCAACAGTTGTTGCCTTCTCACCAAGCTGCTTGCCTATTGTCCTGTAGCCCATCCCAGCCTTGTGCAGGTCTACAATTTTATCCCTGATGTCCTTACACAGCTCTCTGGTCTTGGCCATTGTGGAGAGGTTGGAGTCTGTTTGATTGAGCGTGTGGACAGGTGTCTTTTATACAGGTAACGAGTTCAAACAGGTGCAGTTAATACAGGTAATGAGTGGAGAACAGGAGGGCTTCTTAAAGAAAAACTAACAGGTCTGTGAGAGCCGGAATTCTTACTGGTTGGTAGGTGATCAAATACTTATGTCATGCAATAAAATGCAAATTAATTACTTAAAAATCATACAATGTGATTTTCTGGATTTTTGTTTTAGATTCCGTCTCTCACAGTTGAAGTGTACCTATGATAAAAATTACAGACCTCTACATGCTTTGTAAGTAGGAAAACCTGCAAAATCGGCAGTGTATCAAATACTTGTTCTCCCCACTGTATGTACATAGCTACCTCAATTACCTCTAACCCCTGCACATCGACTCAGTACTGGGTTCCCTGTATATAGCAAGGTTATTTATACACATCATTTTTATGCGTTATTCACTGTGTATTTATTCTTCGTGTCATTATTTAAAAAATGTATTACATTTTTTATCTTGCCTTTTAACTCTACACCTGTTTTCTAGGAAGCATGTAACAAATCACATATGATTTGAGTGAAGGCAGATGAGAGGGAGCAGCTGCGTAACTCTGGCCGATTAGTACCATATATTTCATTGGATGATTCCTTTTGATGTGATCTCTTAAACAGAAACGAGAAACGTCTATTCTATAACACCTCTAGCACCTCTTCTAGCCTCCAATAAGCCGTCTCTGTAATATACCACGGATAAATATCACACTTCGATGTTGACGGTGTTGGCAACTTGCTGTGACACTCGTCTGTAGCACCAAAGACACTGCATGGTGACAGAGGAAGACTATGGAGAGCTAAACCGGTAACTGGCCACTAGGTGAAGGACCCTCCATTATTAGTCGTGGTGAAGTATGTTATCAATGGCAAGGATGGAGAAAATAACGTTGACGAAAAACAAACGTAATTTTCTTGGTATTTTAATCCTTTAACAGAAGGTTTTCCTAAAAGTTCAAACATGTTACATTTAATTGGTTTGACATTGGGTTCTAAAACGTAAAATTCTTCCAAGAATGTTAAGAAACAAGGTTCTTCTGTTGTTCTTCGGAATTTCAGTACTCCAGCAAAACGTACCATCATATGATGCGAAATGCATCATACGGGGATGATTCCTGTATTTTGAAAAGTTACAATATCTTGCAAACTTGATTGCTGACTAGCAAAAACATTTTGGGACTATGTCAACAATGGACTATATTGTTTTTTTGGGTGGAGTTTTCCTTTTAAAGATTAATCGGAGGCTTTCGCAGTTTCAGAAGTCACTCTATTAGTATCAATGTTGACATAATAGTTAACAGTGGAAACAACTGGGCCAGGGTTTAAATGCACATTACCAGAAACCAACAGTCATGAGATACGGCTGACTGTAATTTTCTCTGGCTGCTGTGCACATGAGAGGGAATTCATGATCGGCTTGATGGATGGACGTTTGGAAAAGCTGTTTCATTAGCAAACATAAGGGTAAAATAGAGGCAGCCCTAGAAACAGAGTAACCAAAATAACATCCCAAAATGAGGAGACGCATCAATGTTTCACCCCGGGGGAGGGAGACTAGCCCGAGAAGTGGGTTGGGATGCAAGGTGGCATATAACGGACATAACAACAGGACGTGCACAGATAGCTCTCCTGGGGCTCAGTGGTAGAACGAGGGTCAACAGGAGATGTAGCCCTGCTGCCAAGGTATCCAAGCCGGGGGATCAGGGTCGAGAAAGGCCCCAAGCACTCTGGTGTATCAACGATTAGACACAGAAGAACAGTACAGCTGGACCACCCCGACTCAGCAGATAAACTTCTTGGAGACACCAGGAATCCGAGGCACTTGGCAGAAGAGAGTCAGTGTAGCATCCGTGTGGAAACACTGAGGCCCAGGGGAGACCGTGAACGCTCAGCGGAGAAGCGTCAAAGAATCCACCAGAGTCACCAAGAGACATGCAATCTCAGGTTCCAGAGGGACAGATTAGCTGAGACACTGTAGGCTGGTGGGTGAACCAAAGTAGAGGAGACGGGCGAAAAGCTACATTGTTTGTAAAGATAATTTAATATAGCCTAGATGTTAAGCTGGACTTCAATGGGTAGGCTCCTAACAACAAATTGTAAATAAGACACGGGTAGGCTATAGACTGTAGATTAACTAAATGAAAGCGCACGGGGAAAACACCAAACACCTACAAGGACAGGTCATCACGCAAGGTTACGCCATCTTGTATTAGCTTCATTTCCATGTGTCCTATCTCTGTCTATCTGTATCCAATCTGTGTCCTATCTGTGTCTATCTGTGCTTGGAGTTTAAAAAAAGTTAACCCAAAATAATCTAGCAGTGTTATTAAAAGTCTTCTTGAATCATTCAGTACAAGTTTTAAGGAAGTTATTCAAATACCTCAGATCGTTAATAAAACCTCCCAGGGAAAACATTCAAGGAACCAGAGGGAAAAGGTTCAAGGAAACCAGAGGGAAAAGGTTCAAGGAAACCAGAGGGAAAATGTTCAAGGATACAGAGGGAAAATGTTCAAGGAACCAATGGTAAGAGGTTCAAGGAACCAGGGGGAAGAGGTTCAAGGAACCAGAGGGAAAATGTTCAAGGAACCAGAGGGAAAAGGTTCAAGGAACCAGAGGGAAAAGGTTCAAGGAACCAGAGGGAAGAGGTTCAAGGAACCAGAGGGAAGAGGTTCAAGGAACCAGAGGGAAAAGGTTCAAGGAACCAGTGGGAAAAGGTTCAAGGAACCAGAGGGAAAAGGTTCAAGGAGCCAGAGGGAAAACAAATGAGCTGGGAAGGCTCTTTCACTGAGGCAACAGAGTGATGTGTAGAGAAAACACCGCTGTAAGTTGACAAGTAGCCATGGTTTAGTTTACAGGCACACAGCGGTTGTTCCATTGACTAATGACATCACAATGATTTACTTATGAAGTGTGGTGATTGCCTTTCAATTTCCCAGTTACATGGATCCCAGCAGGGTTAGAAATCCTACCGTCAGCGGGGTAAATAATGTCTACCACATATGGACCATCTGACCCACCCATTAGGTTCTGTTTCCCTGGTCTCACCACTGTATTTCCCTTAACTATTAGCCTAACAACTGTTAGACCTAGCGTTGCTATGGTAACACGGGTCTGTGACCCACACAGGAATGATTACCATAATTGTCGTCATTACGCCTGACAGGAATACGACATGGAATCGACCCGTTGGATGTTCCTTCTCTTTTTCCACCTCGTAAAAGTTTTTTTCAACGCTGGGAAAAATAAATGAGAGGCTGGTTTGGTCTGGGTCTCGGGCAACTGACGGGTTAGCCTGCAGAGACTTAGCATCTGCCCAGGCTACAACTTTGTAACTGGTGATTTCATGCTACATTCTACGGTTGAGGTCTTTATGGGTTGGTTAGGGACGTGTAATCAACATCACAGTCCCCCTCCGTGGTCACAGCCCAGCCTGCCGATGATGTGTTACAAGGTAGCTTGGATTATGGCACATCATGGAAGGAAGCTTTCGAAGGCCCACAACAAAGAGTGTTCTATTTTAGTCGTGAACAGCTAAAATTATTTCTGACTAACAAACTCCCAGCATGCAATCCTTCGTTTCCTCTGATTGGTGTGTTCCGACCGAGCCCAGCCCTCAATGAGATGTTATTGCTGGGGCTGTAAGTGGGAACATATGGAGCCTTCACTCACCTACTAGGTACAGACTGGCTGACTGACTGACTGGCTGGCTGGCTGGCAGACTTGGCTGACTGGCTGACTGACCAACTTGTCTGGCTGACTGACTGACTGGCTGGCTGGCCTACTGGCTGACTGACTGGCTGGCTAACTGGCCTACTGGCTGACTGGCTGGCTGACTGACTGGCTGACTGGCCTAATGGCTGACTGGCTATCTGACTGGCCTACTGGCTGACTGGCTGGCTGACTGACTGGCTGACTGGCTGACTGGCCTACTGACTGGCTGACTGGCTGGCTGGCTGACTGGTCTACTGGCTGACTGGCTGGCTGACTGGCTGACCAACTTGTCTGGCTGACTGGCTGGCTGACTGGCTAACCAACTTGTCTGGCTGACTGGCTGGCTGGCTGACTGGCTGACCAACTTGTCTGGATGACTGGCTAACCGGCTGACCGACTGGCTGACCGACTGGCTGACCGACTGGCTGACTGACTGGCTGACTGGCTGGCTGACTGGCTGACTGACTGGCTGACTGGCTGACTGACTGGCTGACTGGCTGACTGGCTGGCTGACTGACTGGCTGACTGGTTGGCTGACAGACTGGCTGACTGGCTGACTGGTCTGACTGACTGACTTGTCTGACTTCCCCAAAAAATATGTGACCAAAAGTATGTGGACACCTGCTCGTTGGACATCTCATTTACAAGCATTTCGCTAAACTCGCATTAACATCTGCTAGCCATGTGTATGTGACAAATACAATTTAATTTGATTTGATTCCAAAATCATGGGCATTAATATAGACTTTGTGCACCCTTTGCTGCAATAACAGCCTCCACTCTTCTGGGAAAGCTTTCCACTAGATGTTGGAACATTATTGCAGGGACTTGCTTCCATTCAGCCACAAGAGCATTAGTGAGGTCGGGCACTGATGTTGGGCGATTAGGCCTGGCTCGCAGTCTGCGTTGCAATTCATCCCAAAGGTGTCCGATGGGGTTGAGGTCAGGGTTCTGTGTAGGCCAGTCAAGTTCTTCCACATCGATCTGTGTATGAACCTCGCTTTGTGGTCACAGCATTGTTGTGCTGAATCAGGAAAGGGCCTTCCCCAAACTGTTTCCACAAAGTTGGAAGCACAGAATCATCTAGAATGTCATTGTATGCTGTAGCATTAAGATTTCCCTTCACTGGAACTAAGGGGCCCGAACCATGACAAACAGCCCCAGACCATTATTCCTCCTCCACCAAACTTTACAGTTGGCACTATACATTTGGGCAGGTAGTGTTTTCCTGGCATCTGCCAAAACCCAGATTCACGGCTTGTGTGTGGCTGCTCGACCACGTTCACGTTGCTTTCAGAGGCAGTTTGGAACTCGGTAGTGAATGATCCAACTGAGGACAGATCATTTTTACACGCTACACACTTCAGACACCTCAGACCTCCCCAGTCCCGTTCTGTGAGCTTTGTGTGGCCTACCACTTCACGGCTGAGCTATTGTTGCTCCTAGACGTTTCCAATTCACAATTATAGCACTATACAGCAGGGCAGAAAATTTGCAGAACTGACTTTTTGGAAAAGGTGGCATCCTATGACGGTGCCACGTTGAAAGAGCTCATTGCTCTTCAGTAAGGCCATTCTACTGCCAATGTTTGTCTATGGAGTTTGCATGGCTGTGTTCTCAGTTTGACTGGCTGCATCACCGCCTGGTGTGGCAACAGCACCGCCCTCGATCGTATAGCGCTACAGAGGGTGTTGTGGACACCCCAGTACATTACTGGGGCCGAGCTCCCTGCCATCCAGGACCTCTAAACCAGAGGGTGGTGTGGACAGCCCAGTACATTACCGGGGCCGAGCTCGCTGCCATCCAAGACCTTTATATCAGTTGGTGTGAAAGGAAATACCTGGAAATGTGTTAAAGACTCGAACCACCCAAGCAATAGACTGTTCTCTCTGCTTCCGCACGGCAAGCGGTACCGGTGCATCAAGTCATCAGCAGGCTGGTGAAAAACTTCTAACCACTGATAAATAGCTAACAGAATAGCTATTTTATTTTTATTTTATTTCACCTTTATTTAACCAGGGTGGCCAGTTGAGAACAAGTTCTCATTTACAACTGCGACCTGGCCAAGATAAAGCAAAGCAGTGTGACACAAACAACAACACAGAGTTACACATGGAATAAACAAACATACAGCCAATAACACAATAGAAAAGTCTATATACAGTGTCTGCAAATGGAGTAAGACCAGAGAGGCAATAAATAGGCCATAGTAGCGAAGTAATTACAATTTAGCAATTAAACACTGGAGTGATAGATGTGCAGAAGATGAATGTGCAAGTAGAGATACCTGGGTGCAAAGGAGCAAATAAATAAATAACAATATTTGTATATATTTGTATATAGTCACCTTACCCCTATACATATCTACCTCCATCACTACAGTATCCCTGTACATTGTTAATATGGAACTGACCCTGTATATAGTCACCTTACCCCTATACATATCTACCTCCATCACTCCAGTATCCCTGTACATTGTTAATATGGTACTGACCCTGTATATAGTCACCTTACCCCTATACATATCTACCTCCATCACTCCAGTATCCCTGCACATTGTTAATATGGTACTGACCCTGTATATAGTCACCTTACCCCTATACATATCTACCTCCATCACTCCAGTATCCCTGTACATTGTTAATATGGTACTGACCCTGTATATAGTCACCTTACCCCTATACATATCTACCTCCATCACTCCAGTATCCCTGCACATTGTTAATATGGTACTGACCCTGTATATAGTCACCTTACCCCTATACATATCTACCTCCATCACTCCAGTATCCCTGTACATTGTTAATATGGTACTGACCCTGTATATAGTCACCTTACCCCTCAACATATCTACCTCCATCACTCCAGTATCCCTGTACATTGTTGATACGGTACTGACTCTGTATATAGTCACCTTACCCCTATACATATCTACCTCCATCACTCCAGTATCCCTGCACATTGTTAATATGGTACTGACCCTGTATATAGTCACCTTACCCCTATACATATCTACCTCCATCACTCCAGTATCCCTGTACATTGTTGATACGGTACTGACTCTGTATATAGTATGATTACTTATTGTGTTCTTCTTAGTTTTATATCTGTTCTACCTTGTTATGTGTAGTGTTACATTGGTATGTATGACTCCATTGTTGAGTTTAGAGCTACGAGAAAGACATTTCACTCTACTGGTGTATGTGACATTAAACCTGGAAACACACAAATCAGAACCATTGACACCCACATCCTATTTAGCTTACAATGAATGGACTAAATCGTTTTTTTGTTGGCATCTTTTAGTTGTCACTGTATTAGACTAGTTGATTTGGTGATGTTTTAAATGTTTACGTTGAAATGATGCTGAAATAGTGGAAGCAGTACTCCTGTAGTCTTTGAGTTGAGGTAACTCAGTGGTTCTCAATCTGTTTATAGTAAACTGTTATTTGCTCTGTGGACTTCATAGGACAGATGTTGCTCTCCGGTTTTGTGATGAAACAAATAATTTATTCTGCCCCTGAGAGAGGGAGAGATAATCTGTGTGTGTGTGTGTGTGTGTGTGTGTGTGTGTGTGTGTGTGTGTGTGTGTGTGTGTGTGTGTGTGTGTGTGTGTGTGTGTGTGTGTGTGGCAGTGTAAATGCATGCTGTTCAATGAGACTGAAGACTATATCTTAATATTGGATTACTTCAACAAAAGAGACTTTGGTAAACCCTCCTCAGATTGGTCAGGGAAAAGAGCCCTACCAACGTTTTTCACTTCCAGTCCCCTGGTCAACTGAATCCATGGTATTAATGGTAGTCTCTCTCTCTCTGTGTGCCAGTCAGTGGGCTGCATCTCCCGGTACCATGATCCACAGGAAGACATGTACAGAGTACACCAGATTATATATCCTAGTGGGGGTCAGGCTCCATTAAGAGCTGTGTATCAGTCTGTATTCAACCTGCACTATCTCACCCTGCCAGAGGGAAGGATTAACCCTACCAGAGGGAAAGATTCACCCTGCCAGAGGGAAGGATTCACCCTGCCAGAGGGAAGGATTCACCCTGCCAGAGGGAAGGATTCAGACTGTCAGATGGAAAGATTCACCCTGCCAAATGGAAGTATTCACCCTGCCAGAGGGAAGGATTCACCCTGCCAGATGGAAGGATTCACCCTGCCAGATGGAAGGATTCACCCTGCCAGATGGAAGGATTCACCCTGCCAGATGGAAGGATGCACCATGCCAGAGGGAAGGATTGAGCCTGCCAGAGGGAAGGATTCACCCTGCCAGAGGGAAAGATTCAGCCTGCCAGATGGAAGGATTCACCCTGCCAGAGGGAAGGATTCAGACTGCCAGATGAAAGATTCACCCTGCCAAATGGAAGTATTCACCCTGCCAGAGGGAAGGATTCACCCTGCGAGAGGGAAGGATTCAGACTGCCAGAGGGAAGGATTCACCCTGCCATAGGGAAAGATTCAGCCTGCCAGAGGGAAGGATTCACCCTGCCAGATGGAAGGATTCACCCTGCCAGAGGGAATGATTCACCCTGCCAGAGGGAAGGATTCAGACTGCCAGAGGGAAGGATTCACCCTGCCAGATGGAACGATTCACCCTGCCAGATGGAATGATTCACCCTGCCAGATGGAAGGAGTCACCCTGCCAGATGGAAGGCCTGAATGATCATACATCTCAAATGGCACCTTATTCCCGTATAGTGCCCTACTTTTAACCAGAGCCATATCGTCAAATGTAGTGCCCTACTTTTAACCAGAGCCATATCGTCAAATGTAGTGCCCTACTTTTAACCAGAGCCATATCGTCAAATGTAGTGCCCTACTTTTAACCAGAACCATATGGTCGTAGGGAACTATAAAGGGAATTAGGGTGCCATAGGGGATGCAGCCTGAGCATCCCAGGGCCGCTGAGCTTGTCTTGGCCAGGCAGACACTAGATACATTGGGTGATTCTAGCGGGGACAGAGCTTGTTGACTTGGCGGATACCAAACCGCGTGCAGCTATAGAAGTCTGTTTGAGTCAGTTAGCCAAGAATACCAAACACTAAAGATACTAATGTCATTCTGATTCCCAAATCAAATGCAGGATGTCTGGGCAGAGGCTGAGACTGAGACAGGCAACCCTGTTGTAAGAAGTGCTTACTTTAGCAGGAGCCCAGCCAGTGTGTCAAGGCTCTTGCTCATTGAAATGTAAAAGTTTACCTAGACGGCTCTGTCCTGTTTGCTACAGGAGAACTTTTGGCGCGGGAGGCCCTTCTTACAGGAAGAGTTACAGCAGACCAGTGTTGTCTGTCTGAGTCCAGCCGGTCTGAGAGGCGAGCGCTGCATACCTCTCCTTCTGTGGGCTGTTCCTTCGTACTGACATTCTCCCCTGTTTGCTCTGACTGACTAGACTAGACACTCATCCTACAACATTTGCTAATGTTTTAAACTCTCTCTTTCTCTCCCTCCGTCTCTCTTCATTCCCCGGCAGACAGACGGACAGACAGACAGTACAGAGTAAAACACAGTGCATATGGGATCATCAAGCATCGCTATGTTAGTGTTTCTTCACAGAGAAGTCCACTCTGATGGCTTCAGATTGAGATCTCAAAAATGTTCAGCTAAACAGGGATATCCTGCTCGTCATCTATTAAACAGGGATATCCTGCTCGTCATCTATTAAACAGGGATATCCTGCTAGTCATCTATTAAACAGGGATATCCTGCTAGTCATCTATTAAACAGGGATATCCTCCTAGTCATCTATTAAACGGGGATATCCTGCTAGTCATCTATTAAACAGGGATATCCTGCTAGTCATCTATTAAACAGGGATATCCTCCTAGTCATCTATTAAACGGGGATATCCTGCTAGTCATCTATTAAACAGGGATATCCTGCTAGTCATCTATTAAACAGGGATATCCTGCTAGACATCTATTAAACAGGGATATCCTGCTAGACATCTATTAAACAGGGATATCCTGCTAGACCCTACTACATTCTAACCTGTAGACTGAGGAACAAGTCATTCACCACATCTGCCACGTTTCCAAGATGCCAAGGTCTAAGTCATAAAACCATGGGAGACATTACACAGAGATTCCCAGAAGTTAGTGGAAATTCCAGAGTTGTTGGGCAGTGATGTTAGTTCTCCATGCTTCTGTTCTCCTGTATTTACCAGGAAGTGTATTACATAGTGTCTTTGGGAGTGTTTTAAAACCAGGAAGTTTATTACAGAGTGTCTTTGGGAGTGTTTTAAAACCAGGAAGTCTATTACAGAGTGTCTTTGGGAGTGTTTTAAAACCAGGAAGTCTATTTCAGAGTGTCTTTGGGAGTGTTTTAAAACCAGGAAGTTTATTACAGAGTGTCTTTGGGAGTGTTTTAAAACCAGGAAGTCTATTTCAGAGTGTCTTTGGGAGTGTTTTAATGCGTCCTCCTCTCCATGCATTCGGGCTTTAGCCAACTCTGTCGAGTCAAGGGCCTAGACCTCTGTCCTCCTATCTTCAGTCGTTGATCCACCCCCCTGGCTTGCTGCCTGGCTGGCTGGCTGGCTGGCTGACTGGCTGTCGTGTGTTTGCTTAGAGTGGTCGCTCCGAAAGAGATCTGAGGCAAGAAACCTCCAGTGATGGACCAGACACACAAACAAACTCTATTCCTCCCAGATTACAGACACTTGTACTCCCTACACCTGGGGTGTGAACCTCCAATAACGTAGGAAGTAAAAGTGTCTGTATTATCTCTGAGGAATAGAAGTGGTTTGTGTTTGGGCCCTGGGGTGTATGTAGTATACTTACCCAGTCTGTGTGCTTGTTGGGATGCGCTCTGTGGCTGACTGGTTTATGGCATGGTGAGAGGGGGGGGGGGGGGGGGGGGGGGGGCAGGGGAAGGTCAAACCCAGGTCACAGTGATTTAGTCTTGCACTTTAGAGTCCTGGGTTGGTACCCTATTCCCTATATAGTATACTACTTTAGACCAGGGCCCTATAGAACCCTATTCCCTATATATAGTGTACTACTTTAGACCAGAGCCCTATAGAACCCTATTCCCTATATAGTGTACTACTTTAGACCAGAGCCCTATAGAACCCTATTCCCTATATATAGTGCACTACTTTAGACCAGAGCCCTATAGAACCCTATTCCCTATATATAGTGCACTACTTTAGACCAGGGCCCTATAGAACCCTATTCCCTATATAGTGCACTACTTTTGACCAGAGCTCCATAGAACCCTATTCCCTATATAGTGCACTACTTTAGACCAGGGTTTATGAGTCCTCTGGTTGACAGGGATTTGGGTGCCATATCAGACACACCATGTTGTTTTGTCTTGGAGAGTGGAGTACCCCAAACCCCCCATGGCACACACCATATCAGACCATTGTGTAATGGGGAGGGGGGGGGGGGGTATCCAGACTGGTCCAGGGATCCCTTCCTCTACTGGGAGGATGATGATATCACCTTCCCTGTTAAACAGTGATATCACCCTCCCTGTTAAACAGTGATATCACCTTCCCTGTTAAACAGTGAAACATACTCTCTCTCTGCCGTGCCTCTGTGGAGCCATGAAGGGAGTCAGGATAATGGGGCGCTCCACACTGCCCATAAAGACACCTCTTAGTAAAAATACGATCTTTGTCTAGATCTAGGTTCTGTTTTATTGATTACAGTAAATGTTCAGACAGGAATTCCCAGTTTCCTTTCCCTCTGATAATAATAGCAGTTGGCAGTGTGTTGACAGACAGGGGTCTTTACAGCCAGACAGGTCGTCTTTATAGCCAGACAAGGGGTCTTTACAGACAGACAGGGGGTCTTTACAGCCAGACAAGTCGTCTTTATAGCCAGACAGGGGGTCTTTACAGCCAGACAGGTCGTCTTTATAGCCAGACAGGGGGTCTTTACAGACAGACAGGGGGTCTTTGCAGCCAGACAAGTCGTCTTTATAGCCAGACAGGGGGTCTTTACAGCCAGACAGGGCGTCTTTACAGCCAGACAGGGGGTCTTTACAGACAGACAGGGGGTCTTTACAGCCAGACAGGGTGTCTTTACAGCAAGATAGGGGTCTTTACAGCCAGACAGGGGGTCTTTACAGCCAGACAGGGGATCTTTACAGCCAGACAGGTCGTCTTTACAGCCAGACAGGGGATCTTTACAGCCAGACAGGTTGTCTTTACAGCCAGACAGGTCGTCTTTACAGCCAGACAGGGGTTTGTACAGCCAGACAGGGGGTCTTTATAGACAGACAGGGGGTTTTACAGCCAGAGTGGGGGTCTTTACAGACAGACAGGGGTTTTTACAGACAGACAGGGGTCTTTACAGCCAGACAGGGGGTCTTTACAGCCAGACAGGGGGTCTTTACAGCCAGACAGGGGTCTTTACAGCCAGACAGGGGGTCTTTACAGCCAGACAGGGGGTCTTTACAGCCAGACAGGGGGTCTTTACAGCCAGACAGGTCGTCTTTACAGCCAGACAGGTCGTCTTTACAGCCAGACAGGGGGTCTTTACAGCCAGGCAGGGGTTTGTATAGCCAGACAGGGGGTCTTTATAGACAGACAGGGGGGTTTTACAGCCAGAGTGGGGGTCTTTACAGACAGACAGGGGTTTTTACAGACAGACAGGGGTCTTTACAGCCAGACAGGGGGTCTTTACAGCCAGACAGGGGGTCTTTACAGCCAGACAGGGGGTCTTTACAGCCAGACAGGGGGTCTTTACAGCCAGACAGGTCGTCTTTACAGCCAGACAGGGGGTCTTTACAGACAGACAGGGGGTCTTTACAGCCAGACAGGGGATCTTTACAGCCAGACAGGGGGTCTTTACAGCCAGACAGTGGGTCTTTACAGCCAGACAGGGGGTCTTTACAGCCAGACAGGGCGTCTTTACAGCCAGACAGGGGGTCTTTACAGACAGACAGGGGGTCTTTACAGCCAGACAGGGTGTCTTTACAGCCAGACAGGGGGTCTTTACAGCCAGACAGGGGGTCTTTACAGCCAGACAGGGGTCTTTACAGCCAGACAGGGGGTCTTTACAGCCAGACAGGGGGTCTTTACAGCAGGACAGGGGGTCTTTACAGCCAGACAGGGGGTCTTTACAGCCAGACAGGTCGTCTTTACAGCCAGACAGGTCGTCTTTACAGCCAGACAGGGGGTCTTTACAGCCAGGCAGGGGTTTGTATAGCCAGACAGGGGGTCTTTATAGACAGACAGGGGGTTTTACAGCCAGAGTGGGGGTCTTTACAGACAGACAGGGGTTTTTACAGACAGACAGGGGTCTTTACAGCCAGACAGGGGGTCTTTACAGCCAGACAGGGGGTCTTTACAGCCAGACAGGGGGTCTTTACAGCCAGACAGGGGGTCTTTACAGCCAGACAGGTCGTCTTTACAGCCAGACAGGGGGTCTTTACAGCCAGACAGGTCGTCTTTACAGCCAGACAGGGGGTCTTTACAGACAGACAGGGGGTCTTTACAGACAGACAGGGGATCTTTACAGCCAGACAGGGGGTCTTTACAGCCAGACAGGGGGTCTATACAGACAGACAGGGGTTTTTACAGCCAGACAGGGGATCTTTACAGCCAGACAGGGGGTCTTTACAGCCAGGCAGGGGTTTGTACAGCCAGACAGGGGGTCTTTATAGACAGACAGGGGGGTTTACAGCCAGACAGGGGGTCTTTACAGACAGACAGGGGTTTTTACAGACAGACAGGGGTCTATACAGACAGGCATGTTACTGATGGACTACTGATGAAGTGTGATTCCCATGTCTTCTTCCCCCAGGTGTACAACAAGACAAACCAGCGTAGATAAAACCTCCCAATATGATTGATAGTTGTGTCTCTGAAAGGAGGAAGCGGTCCTAGTGTAACTGTGGTACCGTGACCAGGACTCTACCTCTGGGATACAGTGAAAAACAGAACGTGTAGTAACTCTGGTTTTACAGTCAAAGCAGCTGTTCTCTCACACTGATTGCTAATGACTTTCCCAGATGTGGGAAAAATCCCACTCCCCCTCGTCTCTCTCCATTCCCCTCTCCCTCCAACTCCCCCGTCACTCCATCCCCCAACTCCCCCGTCACTCCATCCCCCAACTCACCCTCCTTAATTTATCTAGTCAAGACATGAACAGACTAGACAGCCAGACAGCAGACTAGACAGCTAGACAGCAGACTAGACAGCCAGACACAGAGACAGAGACAAAGACGCACCTCAGCATTTCAAGGCAGCGTCCCCTTCTTCCCCCATCTCCCTCTGTGTGGCTGGAGCTTCGTCTGGGGCTGGAGTTTTGGCTGGGGCTGGAGCTCTGTCTGGGGCTGGGGCTGGGGCTGGAGTTCTGTCTGGGGCTGGAGGTCTGTCTGGGGCTGGGGCTGGAGTTCTGTCTGGGGCTGGAACTGGGGCTGGAGCTGGGGCTGGAGGTCTGTCTGGGGCTGGAACTGGGGCTGGAGCTGGGGCTGGAGGTCTGTCTGGGTGGCTCTCTGGCTGACTGACTGACTGGCTGTCTCTCTGGCTTGCTGGATTGCTGACTGGCTGGCTTACTAGCTGGCTGTTTCTCTGGCTGGCTGGCTGGCTGATTGCCTGGCTAACTGGCTGACTCGCTGACTGGCTGACTGACTGTCTGGCTAGCTGTCACCGGAGACACCTGGCTTAGTTATGGGGAGACAGATCTTCATCCCGTTATGGACCTGCATGTGTTAGAGCAGAGCTGGAAGCGCCATTTGAATGGTGACAGCCCCACTGCAGGGCAGACCAGACTAGACCAGGGTGAGGGAATGGCTGAGTAATACTGACAGGAAATAGAGGGAAATGAACACCAATGAGGCTGTGATGGAGCTTTGGGAGGACAGGGGGAGATTCCATTATCACTTCAATATTTCAGAGCATATGGAGAGTGCTGAAAACTGAATCCACATGGAGTGGGGCTGAAGACTGAATCCACATGGAGTGGTGCTGAAGACTGAATCCACATGGAGTGGGGCTGAAGACTGAATCCACATGGAGTGGTGCTGAAGACTGAATCCACATGGAGTGGTGCTGAAGACTGAATCCACATGGAGTGGTGCTGAAGACTGAATCCACATGGAGTGGTGTTGAAGACTGAATCCACATGGAGTGGGGCTGAAGACTGAATCCACATGGAGTGGTGTTGAAGACTGAATCCACATGGAGTGGGGCTGAAGACTGAATCCACATGGAGTGGTGTTGAAGACTGAATCCACATGGAGTGGGGCTGAAGACTGAATCCACATGGAGTGGAGCTGAAGACTGAATCCACATGGAGTGGTGCTGAAGACTGAATCCACATGGAGTGGGGCTGAAGACTGAATCCACATGGAGTGGGGCTGAAGACTGAATCCACATGGAGTGGGGCTGAAGACTGAATCCACATGGAGTGGGGCTGAAGACTGAATCCACATGGAGTGGTGCTGAAGACTGAATCCACATGGAGTGGGGCTGAAGACTGAATCCACATGGAGTGGGGCTGAAGACTGAATCCACATGGAGTGGTGCTATTCAACCAGAAAGGTGTCTTTCAGTTTGGGTTATTGGCTGCCCTTTGGTCTGTCTGGTATTTCCTGAAGTGTATTAACCAGCTAAACTAACATTACAGTTATTAAGCCAACATGGCAGATTGAGATAGACACAGGAAGTGGGTAGGAACATACGATTTCCTCCTTGTGAACTAGATCCAGGGTTCCTAAATGCTCCTAAATATTTTGCTGTGCAACCTGGAATTTTAATTCGGGACCACCAGCGCGCCCCAAAAATCACCCATATGAGATAATTGTTTAGGCTTCGCTGTGTCTTTGTTTCCGAGTGAGAAAGAAAACGGAGTGTAGATTTGTGACTGTCACGGCCATTACTCCAGAGAAAACGTAGTGTCTCTTTCCCAAACCGTTCTAAACGTGTGACCCCTATTACCAGTGCTACGTTTTATTCCTTCACTATAAAAAATGATTCAGGGACTAGGTAAATATTTTCCCAACACATCTCTGATTTTCACAAAAATGCAGGTTTCTGGTTTAACTTCAATATTTTATTACCTTCATTTTTATGTGTTAAATCATCAAATGTTTAATAAAATAAAAAGTATTTACTAAATATTCATAATATTTACTCTCACCTTAAAAATGTTAAATTTTTGCATCAATTTGCCATGTGGTTCGGTTTTGAGAGAATTGTGGGTAATTATAATTTTTTTAAACTTTGATACTTTTACAACATTTTATTTGCATGTTTGAAGAAAGACAATCATATTTCTATATTCATATTAAGCAGTTTGTTTTGCTATGAGGTATAATGGATCATGATGGACAGACACTAAAAACGTTTGACAAATTGACGTTAAAAAATTAAACGAGCCATTCCCACCTTAAACAAAGTAATGTGCACAACCCATAATGCTTAGAGGCACATGCAGCATCATACAATGCATGCAGTCCTACCTCCACCAAACAGGATGTTGATGGCACTTTAATTGAGGAGGATGGGCACGTGGTAATGGCTGGAGGCCAATAAGTGAAAAGGTATCAACAACATCAAACACATGGTTTCCACGTGTGGTTAGTTTGTTGCTTTTCCAATAAGAGCTTGACTTACTGTGGTTTTACATGACCTAGCAATAGATTTCTACTCCCTGTAATCAAAATGTTACCCAGTGAGGTTACCATTGGTGTGTTTTAAAAAGTTGTGGAACACACTTCCTGTGGTGGAATCAATTGAGCTGAGATGGATGTATTTCACTACAGTTAGATGGAGGTATTTCACTACAGTTAGATGGAGGTATTTCACTACAGTGATATTAATGCAGTATTTGTCATTATAATGAATACACCTTCCCTCCACTCAGTGTATGTTTTCATAACATTTCTCAGGGGCTGTTCCCTCAAACAGTCAGAGCTCAGATCTTACTTCCCTCCCTCCCTACTTCCTCATCCAGTGTGATGTGTTTTCGCACGAGGCTGTGGCGTTGACTTCTCTTACTGGAGGTATCTCTGGTCGCAGCCTCATCCCTAGCCCTAGCCTCAGCCCTCACACCCAGAGGAAATGTGCATTATGTAAGCGCGGACCGGGAACTTGGAGGTCCGGAAACTTGAAGGTCCGGGAACTTCCTTTCACCCCAATAATAAAATTACCTTTTCTGAAATATGCTTTTATATGCAAAATTCCTCATGTTATATGTAGCTGTTCTGTCCGTACCTTATTAAGACGTGTCATAGCGCTGCTGAACCAGGCAGTCATCAACGTGTTGACCCAGGTCTGTGGGTTGGTTGGGATCACGGTGGGAGGAACGGGATGACCACTACTTTATAGGGATAAAACAACATGTATATTTTGGTGCGAGTTGTGTCTTTAAATGTACGCCAGGCTTTGGAGCAATAAAATGCTTATTTTATTTCCTTATCCAAAAATTTCACTGTGGTAAGAATGCAGGCCTTCCTTGCAATTGGGTAAACTGTCATCATGCCGGACATAGGGCCAATAAAAGTGATAAATTGGTTTAATTTTCCGTTATGATTATGATGATTACACACGTCTGGATCTGGTTTAATGTTTTGTTTTCCGTTCTTTCCAGAGAAGTTGCTGGTCCTCACCGTTGCCACACAGGAGACTGATGGTTATCTCCGCTTCATGCAGTCAGCCGACTATTTCAACTACACCGTCAAGGTAAGGACCGTCTCTCTCGTTTAGTTCTACCATGCACCGTCTCTCTCTCGTTTAGTTCTACCATGCACTGTCTCTCTCGTTTAGGTCTACCATGCACCGTCTCTCTCTCGTTTAGTTCCACCATGCACCGTCTTTCTCTCGTTTAGTTCTACCGTGCACTGTCTCTCTCGTTTAGGTCTACCATGCACCGTCTCTCTCTCGTTTAGTTCTACCATGCACTGTCTCTCTCGTTTAGGTCTACCATGCACCGTCTCTCTCTCGTTTAGTTCTACCATGCACTGTCTCTCTCGTTTAGTTCCACCATGCACCGCCTCTCTCTCGTTTAGTTCTACCATGCACTGTCTCTCTCGTTTAGGTCTACCATGCACCGTCTCTCTCTCGTTTAGTTCTACCATGCACTGTCTCTCTCGTTTAGTTCTACCATGCACCGTCTCTCTCTCGTTTAGTTCTACCATGCACTGTCTCTCTCGTTTAGTTCTACCATGCACTGTCTCTCTCTCGTTTAGTTCTACCATGCACTGTCTCTCTCGTTTAGTTCCACCATGCACCGCCTCTCTCTCGTTTAGTTCTACCATGCACTGTCTCTCTCGTTTAGGTCTACCATGCACCGTCTCTCTCTCGTTTAGTTCTACCATGCACTGTCTCTCTCGTTTAGGTCTACCATGCACCGTCTCTCTCTCGTTTAGTTCTACCATGCACTGTCTCTCTCGTTTAGTTCCACCATGCACCGTCTCTCTCTCGTTTAGGTCTACCATGCATCGTCTCTCTCTCGTTTACTTCTACCATGCACTGTCTCTCTCGTTTAGTTCCACCATGCACCGTCTCTCTCTCGTTTAGTTCTACCATGCACCGTCTCTCTCGTCTAGTTCTACCATGCGCCGTCTCTCTCTCGTTTAGTTCTACCATGCGCTGTCTCTCTCGTTTAGGTCTATCATGCACCGTCTCTCTCTCGTTTAGTTCTACCATGCACTGTCTCTCTCGTTTAGTTCCACCATGCACCGCCTCTCTCTCGTTTAGTTCTACCATGCACTGTCTCTCTCGTTTAGTTCCACCATGCACCGTCTCTCTCTCGTTTAGTTCTACCATGCACTGTCTCTCTCGTTTAGGTCTACCATGCACCGTCTCTCTCTCGTTTACTTCTACCATGCACTGTCTCTCTCGTTTAGGTCTACCATGCACCGTCTCTCTCTCGTTTAGTTCTACCATGCACTGTCTCTCTCGTTTAGTTCCACCATGCACCGTCTCTCTCTCGTTTAGGTCTACCATGCATCGTCTCTCTCTCGTTTAGGTCTACCATGCACTGTCTCTCTCGTTTAGTTCCACCATGCACCGTCTCTCTCTCGTTTAGTTCTACCATGCACCGTCTCTCTCGTCTAGTTCTACCATGCGCCGTCTCTCTCTCGTTTAGTTCTACCATGCGCTGTCTCTCTCGTTTAGGTCTATCATGCACCGTCTCTCTCTCTCGTTTAGTTCTACCATGCACTGTCTCTCTCGTTTAGTTCCACCATGCACCGTCTCTCTCTCGTTTAGTTCTACCATGCACTGTCTCTCTCGTTTAGGTCTACCATGCACCGTCTCTCTCTCGTTTAGTTCTACCATGCACTGTCTCTCTCGTTTAGGTCTACCATGCACCGTCTCTCTCTCGTTTAGTTCTACCATGCACTGTCTCTCTCGTTTAGTTCCACCACGCACCGTCTCTCTCTCGTTTAGTTCTACCATGCACTGTCTCTCTCGTTTAGTTCCACCACGCACCGTCTCTCTCTCGTTTAGTTCTACCATGCACTGTCTCTCTCGTTTAGGTCTACCATGCACCGTCTCTCTCTCGTTTAGTTCCACCATGCACCGTCTTTCTCTCGTTTAGTTCTACCGTGCACTGTCTCTCTCGTTTAGGTCTACCATGCACCGTCTCTCTCTCGTTTAGTTCTACCATGCACTGTCTCTCTCGTTTAGGTCTACCATGCACCGTCTCTCTCTCGTTTAGTTCTACCATGCACTGTCTCTCTCGTTTAGTTCTACCATGCACTGTCTCTCTCTCGTTTAGTTCTACCATGCACTGTCTCTCTCGTTTAGTTCCACCATGCACCGCCTCTCTCTCGTTTAGTTCTACCATGCACTGTCTCTCTCGTTTAGGTCTACCATGCACCGTCTCTCTCTCGTTTAGTTCTACCATGCACTGTCTCTCTCGTTTAGGTCTACCATGCACCGTCTCTCTCTCGTTTAGTTCTACCATGCACTGTCTCTCTCGTTTAGTTCCACCATGCACCGTCTCTCTCTCGTTTAGGTCTACCATGCATCGTCTCTCTCTCGTTTACTTCTACCATGCACTGTCTCTCTCGTTTAGTTCCACCATGCACCGTCTCTCTCTCGTTTAGTTCTACCATGCGCCGTCTCTCTCTCGTTTAGTTCTACCATGCGCTGTCTCTCTCGTTTAGGTCTATCATGCACCGTCTCTCTCTCGTTTAGTTCTACCGTGCACTGTCTCTCTCGTTTAGTTCCACCATGCACCGTCTCTCTCTCGTTTAGTTCTACCATGCACTGTCTCTCTCGTTTAGGTCTACCATGCACCGTCTCTCTCTCGTTTAGTTCTACCATGCACTGTCTCTCTCGTTTAGGTCTACCATGCACCGTCTCTCTCTCGTTTAGTTCTACCATGCACTGTCTCTCTCGTTTAGTTCCACCATGCACCGTCTCTCTCTCGTTTAGTTCTACCATCCACTGTCTCTCTCGTTTAGGTCTACCATGCACCGTCTCTCTCGTTTAGTTCTACCATGCACCACCGTCTCTCTCGTTTAGTTCTACCATGCACTGTCTCTCTCTCGTTTAGTTCTACCATGCACTGTCTCTCTCGTTTAGTTCCACCATGCACCGTCTCTCTCTCGTTTAGTTCTACCATGCACCGTCTCTCTCTCGTTTAGTTCTACCATGCACCGTCTCTCTCGTCTAGTTCTACCATGCGCCGTCTCTCTCTCTCATTTAGTTCTACCATGCGCCGTATATATCGTTTAGTTCCACCATGCACCGTCTCTCTCTCGTTTAGTTCTACCATGCACTGTCTCTCTCGTTTAGTTCTACCATGCACTGTCTCTCTCGTTTAGTTCTACCATGCACCATCTCTCTCTCGTTTAGTTCTACCATACACTGTCTCTCTCGTTTAGGTCTACCATGCACCGTCTCTCTCTCGTTTAGTTCTACCATGCGCTGTCTCTCTCGTTTAGTTCCACCATGCACCGTCTCTCTCTCTCGTTTACTTCTACCATGCACCGTCTCTCTCGTTTAGGTCTACAATGCACCACCGTCTCTCTCGTTTAGTTCTACCATGCACAGTCTCTCTCTCGTTTAGTTCTACCATGCACTGTCTCTCTCGTTTAGTTCCACCATGCACCGTCTCTCTCTTGTTTAGTTCTATCATGCACCGTCTCTCTCTCGTTTAGTTCTACCATGCACCGTCTCTCTCTCGTTTAGTTCTACCATGCACCGTCTATCTCGTTTAGTTCTACCATAAACAGTCTCGCACTCGTTTAGTTCTACCATGCACCTCCTCTCTCTCGTTTAGTTCTACTATGCACCGTCTCTCTCGTTTAGTTCTACCATGCGCCGTCTCTCTTGTTTAGTTCTACCATGCGCCGTATGTATCGTTTAGTTCTACCATAGACCGTCTCTCTCTCGTTTAGTTCCACCATGCACCGTCTCTCTCTCGTTTAGTTCTACCATGCACTGTCTCTCTCGTTTAGTTCTACCATGCACCATCTCTCTCTCGTTTAGTTCTACCATACACTGTCTCTCTCGTTTAGTTCTACCATGCGCCGTCTCTCTCTCGTTTAGTTCTACCATGCACCGTCTCTCTCATTTAGTTCTACCATGCGCCGTCTCTCTCGTTTAGTTCTACCATGCACCGTCTCTCTCATTTAGTTCTACCATGCGCCGTCTCTCTCGTTTAGTTCTACCATGCACCGTCTCTCTCGTTTAGTTCTACCATGCACCGTCTCTCTCTCGTTTAGTTTTACCATACACTGTCTCTCTCGTTTAGTTCTACCATGCGCCGTCTCTCTCTCGTTTAGTTCTACCATGCACCGTCTCTCTCATTTAGTTCTACCATGCGCCGTCTCTCTCTCGTTTAGTTCTACCATGCACCGTCTCTCTCATTTAGTTCTACCATGCGCCGTCTCTCTCGTTTAGTTCTACCATGCACCGTCTCTCTCGTTTAGTTCTACCATGCACTGTCTCTCTCTCTCGTTTAGTTCTACCATGCACCACCTCTCTTTCGTTTAGTTCTACCATGCACCGTCTCTCTCTCGTTTAGTTCCGCCATGCACCGTCTCTCTCTCGTTTAGTTCCACCATGCTCCATCTCTCTCTCGTTAGTTCTACCATGCACCGTCTCTCTCTCGTTTAGTTCTACCATGCACCGTCTCTCTCTCGTTTAGTTCTACCATAAACAGTCTCTCACTCGTTTAGTTCTACCATGCACTGTCTCTCTCGTTTAGTTCTACCATGCACGTCTCTCTCGTTTAGTTCTATCATGCACAGTCTCTCTCTTGTTTAGTTCCACCATGCACCGTCTCTCTCGTTTAGTTCTACATTAAACAGTCTCTCACTCGTTTAGTTCCACCATGCACCGTCTCTCTCTCGTTTAGTTCTACCATACACTGTCTCTCTCGTTTAGTTATACCATGCACAGTCTCTCTCTCGTTTAGTTCCACCATGCACCGTCTCTCTCGTTTAGTTCTACCATACACTGTCTCTCTCGTTTAGTTCTACCATGCGGCGTCTCTCTCTCATTTAGTTCTACCATGCACCGTCTCTCTCGTTTAGTTCTACCATAAACAGTCTCTCACTCATTTAGTTCCACCATGCACCGTCTCTCTCTCGTTTAGTTCTACCACACACTGTCTCTCTCGTTTAGTTATACCATGCGCCGTCTCTCTCTCGTTTAGTTCTACCATACACCGCCTCTCTCGTTTAGTTCTACCATGCACCGCCTCTCTCGTTTAGTTCTACCATGCACCGTCTCTCTTTCGTTTAGTTCTACCATGCACTGTCTCTCTCGTTTAGGTCTACCATGCACCGTCTCTCTCTCGTTTAGTTCTACCATGCACTGTCTCTCTCGTTTAGGTCTACCATGCACCGTCTCTCTCTCGTTTAGTTCTACCATACACTGTCTCTCTCGTTTAGTTCTACCATGCGCCGTCTCTCTCTCATTTAGTTCTACCATGCACCGTC
Organism: Salvelinus alpinus; assembly: GCF_045679555.1. Classification (NCBI taxonomy): domain Eukaryota; kingdom Metazoa; phylum Chordata; class Actinopteri; order Salmoniformes; family Salmonidae; genus Salvelinus; species Salvelinus alpinus. Next base: position 48,598,324 of record NC_092093.1, read on the forward strand.
TCTCTCGTTTAGTTCTACCATAAACAGTCTCTCACTCATTTAGTTCCACCATGCACCGTCTCTCTCTCGTTTAGTTCTACCATACACTGTCTCTCTCGTTTAGTTATACCATGCGCCGTCTCTCTCTCGTTTAGTTCTACCATGCACCGTCTCTCTCGTTTAGTTCTACCATACACTGTCTCTCTCGTTTAGTTCTACCATGCGCCGTCTCTCTCTCATTTAGTTCTACCATGCACCGTCTCTCTCGTTTAGTTCTACCATAAACAGTCTCTCACTCATTTAGTTCCACCATGCACCGTCTCTCTCTCGTTTAGTTCTACCACACACTGTCTCTCTCGTTTAGTTATACCATGCGCCGTCTCTCTCTCGTTTAGTTCTACCATACACCGCCTCTCTCGTTTAGTTCTACCATGCACCGCCTCTCTCGTTTAGTTCTACCATGCACCGTCTCTCTCTCGTTTAGTTCTACCATGCACTGTCTCTCTCGTTTAGGTCTACCATGCACCGTCTCTCTCTCGTTTAGTTCTACCATGCACTGTCTCTCTCGTTTAGGTCTACCATGCACCGTCTCTCTCTCGTTTAGTTCTACCATACACTGTCTCTCTCGTTTAGGTCTACCATGCGCCGTCTCTCTCTCATTTAGTTCTACCATGCACCGTCTCTCTCGTTTAGTTCTACCATAAACAGTCTCTCACTCATTTAGTTCCACCATGCACCGTCTCTCTCTCGTTTAGTTCTACCATACACTGTCTCTCTCGTTTAGTTATACCATGCGCCGTCTCTCTCTCGTTTAGTTCTACCATGCACCGTCTCTCTCGTTTAGTTCTACCATACACTGTCTCTCTCGTTTAGTTCTACCATGCGCCGTCTCTCTCTCATTTAGTTCTACCATGCACCGTCTCTCTCGTTTAGTTCTACCATAAACAGTCTCTCACTCATTTAGTTCCACCATGCACCGTCTCTCTCTCGTTTAGTTCTACCACACACTGTCTCTCTCGTTTAGTTATACCATGCGCCGTCTCTCTCTCGTTTAGTTCTACCATACACCGCCTCTCTCGTTTAGTTCTACCATGCACCGCCTCTCTCGTTTAGTTCTACCATGCACCGTCTCTCTCTCGTTTAGTTCTACCATGCACTGTCTCTCTCGTTTAGGTCTACCATGCACCGTCTCTCTCTCGTTTAGTTCTACCATGCACTGTCTCTCTCGTTTAGGTCTACCATGCACCGTCTCTCTCTCGTTTAGTTCTACCATACACTGTCTCTCTCGTTTAGTTCTACCATGCGCCGTCTCTCTCTCATTTAGTTCTACCATGCACCGTCTCTCTCGTTTAGTTCTACCATAAACAGTTTCTCACTCATTTAGTTCCACCATGCACCGTCTCTCTCTCGTTTAGTTCTACCATACACTGTCTCTCTCGTTTAGTTATACCATGCGCCGTCTCTCTCTCGTTTAGTTTTACCATGCACCGCCTCTCTCGTTTAGTTCTACCATGCACCGCCTCTCTCGTTTAGTTCTACCATGCACCGTCTCTCTCTCGGTTAGTTCTACCATGCACTGTCTCTCTCGTTTAGGTCTACCATGCACCGTCTCTCTCTCGTTTAGTTCTACCATGCACTGTCTCTCTCGTTTAGGTCTACCATGCACCGTCTCTCTCTCGTTTAGTTCTACCATGCACTGTCTCTCTCGTTTAGGTCTACCATGCACCGTCTCTCTCTCGTTTAGTTCTACCATGCACTGTCTCTCTCGTTTAGTTCCACCATGCACCGTCTCTCTCTCGTTTAGGTCTACCATGCATCGTCGCTCTCTCGTTTACTTCTACCATGCACTGTCTCTCTCGTTTAGTTCCACCATGCACCGTCTCTCTCTCGTTTAGTTCTACCATGCACCGTCTCTCTCGTCTAGTTCTACCATGCGCCGTCTCTCTCTCGTTTAGTTCTACCATGCGCTGTCTCTCTCGTTTAGGTCTATCATGCACCGTCTCTCTCTCGTTTAGTTCTACCATGCACTGTCTCTCTCGTTTAGTTCCACCATGTACCGTCTCTCTCTCGTTTAGTTCTACCATGCACTGTCTCTCTCGTTTAGGTCTACCATGCACCGTCTCTCTCTCGATTAGTTCTACCATGCACTGTCTCTCTCGTTTAGGTCTACCATGCACCGTCTCTCTCTCGTTTAGTTCTACCATGCACTGTCTCTCTCGTTTAGTTCCACCATGCACCGTCTCTCTCTCGTTTAGTTCTACCATCCACTGTCTCTCTCGTTTAGGTCTACCATGCACCGTCTCTCTCGTTTAGTTCTACCATGCACCACCGTCTCTCTCGTTTAGTTCTACCATGCACTGTCTCTCTCTCGTTTAGTTCTACCATGCACTGTCTCTCTCGTTTAGTTCCACCATGCACCGTCTCTCTCTCGTTTAGTTCTACCATGCACCGTCTCTCTCTCGTTTAGTTCTACCATGCACTGTCTCTCTCGTTTAGTTCTACCATGCACCATCTCTCTCTCGTTTAGTTCTACCATACACTGTCTCTCTCGTTTAGGTCTACCATGCACCGTCTCTCTCTCGTTTAGTTCTACCATGCGCTGTCTCTCTCGTTTAGTTCCACCATGCACCGTCTCTCTCTCTCGTTTAGTTCTACCATGCACTGTCTCTCTCGTTTAGGTCTACAATGCACCACCGTCTCTCTCGTTTAGTTCTACCATGCACAGTCTCTCTCTCGTTTAGTTCTACCATGCACTGTCTCTCTCGTTTAGTTCCACCATGCACCGTCTCTCTCTCGTTTAGTTCTACCATGCACCGTCTATCTCGTTTAGTTCTACCATAAACAGTCTCTCACTCGTTTAGTTCTACCATGCACCTCCTCTCTCTCGTTTAGTTCTACTATGCACCGTCTCTCTCGTTTAGTTCTACCATGCGCCGTCTCTCTCTCGTTTAGTTCTACCATGCGCCGTATGTATCGTTTAGTTCTACCATGCACCGTCTCTCTCTCGTTTAGTTCCACCATGCACCGTCTCTCTCTCGTTTAGTTCTACCATGCACTGTCTCTCTCGTTTAGTTCTACCATGCACCATCTCTCTCTCGTTTAGTTCTACCATACACTGTCTCTCTCGTTTAGTTCTACCATGCGCCGTCTCTCTCTCGTTTAGTTCCACCATGCACTGTCTCTCTCTCATTTAGTTCTACCATGCACTGTCTCTCTCGTTTAGTTCTACCATGCACCGTCTCTCTCTCGTTTAGTTTTACCATACACTGTCTCTCTCGTTTAGTTCTACCATGCGCCGTCTCTCTCTCTCGTTTAGTTCTACCATGCACCGTCTCTCTCATTTAGTTCTACCATGCGCCGTCTCTCTCGTTTAGTTCTACCATGCACCACCTCTCTTTCGTTTAGTTCTACCATGCACCGTCTCTCTCTCTGTTTAGTTCCGCCATGCACCGTCTCTCTCTCGTTTAGTTCCACCATGCTCCATCTCTCTCTCGTTTAGTTCTACCATGCACCGTCTCTCTCTCGTTTAGTTCTACCATGCACCGTCTCTCTCTCGTTTAGTTCTACCATAAACAGTCTCTCACTCGTTTAGTTCTACCATGCGCCGTCTCTCTCGTTTAGTTCTACCATGCACGTCTCTCTCGTTTAGTTCTATCATGCACAGTCTCTCTCTTGTTTAGTTCCACCATGCACCGTCTCTCTCGTTTAGTTCTACATTAAACAGTCTCTCACTCGTTTAGTTCCACCATACACCGTCTCTCTCTCGTTTAGTTCTACCATACACTGTCTCTCTCGTTTAGTTATACCATGCACAGTCTCTCTCTCGTTTAGTTCCACCATGCACTGTCTCTCTCTCATTTAGTTCTACCATGCACTGTCTCTCTCGTTTAGTTCTACCATGCACCGTCTCTCTCTCGTTTAGTTCTACCATAAACAGTCTCTCACTCGGTTAGTTCTACCATGCACCTCCTCTCTCTCGTTTAGTTCTACTATGCACCGTCTCTCTCGTTTAGTTCTACCATGCGCCGTCTCTCTCTCGTTTAGTTCTACCATGCGCCGTATGTATCGTTTAGTTCTACCATGCACCGTCTCTCTCTCGTTTAGTTCCACCATGCACCGTCTCTCTCTCGTTTAGTTCTACCATGCACTGTCTCTCTCGTTTAGTTCTACCATGCACCATCTCTCTCTCGTTTAGTTCTACCATACACTGTCTCTCTCGTTTAGTTCTACCATGCGCCGTCTCTCTCTCGTTTAGTTCCACCATGCACTGTCTCTCTCTCATTTAGTTCTACCATGCACTGTCTCTCTCGTTTAGTTCTACCATGCACCGTCTCTCTCTCGTTTAGTTTTACCATACACTGTCTCTCTCGTTTAGTTCTACCATGCGCCGTCTCTATCTCTCGTTTAGTTCTACCATGCACCGTCTCTCTCATTTAGTTCCGCCATGCACCGTCTCTCTCTCGTTTAGTTCCACCATGCTCCATCTCTCTCTCGTTTAGTTCTACCATGCACCGTCTCTCTCTCGTTTAGTTCTACCATGCACCGTCTCTCTCTCGTTTAGTTCTACCATAAACAGTCTCTCACTCGTTTAGTTCTACCATGCGCCGTCTCTCTCGTTTAGTTCTACCATGCACGTCTCTCTCGTTTAGTTCTATCATGCACAGTCTCTCTCTTGTTTAGTTCCACCATGCACCGTCTCTCTCGTTTAGTTCTACATTAAACAGTCTCTCACTCGTTTAGTTCCACCATACACCGTCTCTCTCTCGTTTAGTTCTACCATACACTGTCTCTCTCGTTTAGTTATACCATGCACAGTCTCTCTCTCGTTTAGTTCCACCATGCACTGTCTCTCTCTCATTTAGTTCTACCATGCACTGTCTCTCTCGTTTAGTTCTACCATGCACCGTCTCTCTCTCGTTTAGTTCTACCATAAACAGTCTCTCACTCGGTTAGTTCTACCATGCACCTCCTCTCTCTCGTTTAGTTCTACTATGCACCGTCTCTCTCGTTTAGTTCTACCATGCGCCGTCTCTCTCTCGTTTAGTTCTACCATGCGCCGTATGTATCGTTTAGTTCTACCATGCACCGTCTCTCTCTCGTTTAGTTCCACCATGCACCGTCTCTCTCTCGTTTAGTTCTACCATGCACTGTCTCTCTCGTTTAGTTCTACCATGCACCATCTCTCTCTCGTTTAGTTCTACCATACACTGTCTCTCTCGTTTAGTTCTACCATGCGCCGTCTCTCTCTCGTTTAGTTCCACCATGCACTGTCTCTCTCTCATTTAGTTCTACCATGCACTGTCTCTCTCGTTTAGTTCTACCATGCACCGTCTCTCTCTCGTTTAGTTTTACCATACACTGTCTCTCTCGTTTAGTTCTACCATGCGCCGTCTCTATCTCTCGTTTAGTTCTACCATGCACCGTCTCTCTCATTTAGTTCTACCATGCGCCGTCTCTCTCGTTTAGTTCTACCATGCGCCGTCTCTCTCGTTTAGTTCTACCATTCACTGTCTCTCTCTCTCGTTTAGTTCTACCATGCACCACCTCTCTTTCGTTTAGTTCTACCATGCACCGTCTCTCTCTCGTTTAGTTCTACCATGCACCGCCTCTCTCGTTTAGTTCTACCATGCACCGTCTCTCTCTCGTTTAGTTCCACCATGCTCCATCTCTCTCTCGTTTAGTTCTACCATGCACCGTCTCTCTCTCGTTTAGTTCTACCATGCACCGTCTCTCTCTCGTTTAGTTCTACCATAAACAGTCTCTCACTCGTTTAGTTCTACCATGCGCCGTCTCTCTCGTTTAGTTCTACCATGCACGTCTCTCTCGTTTAGTTCTATCATGCACAGTCTCTCTCTTGTTTAGTTCCACCATGCACCGTCTCTCTCGTTTAGTTCTACACTAAACAGTCTCTCACTCGTTTAGTTCCACCATACACCGTCTCTCTCTCGTTTAGTTCTACCATACACTGTCTCTCTCGTTTAGTTATACCATGCACAGTCTCTCTCTCGTTTAGTTCCACCATGCACCGTCTCTCTCGTTTAGTTCTACCATACACTGTCTCTCTCGTTTAGTTCTACCATGCGCCGTCTCTCTCTCATTTAGTTCTACCATGCACCGTCTCTCTCGTTTAGTTCTACCATACACTGTCTCTCTCGTTTAGTTCTACCATGCGCCGTCTCTCTCTCATTTAGTTCCACCATGCACCGTCTCTCTCTCGTTTAGTTCTACCATACACTGTCTCTCTCGTTTAGTTCTACCATGCGCCGTCTCTCTCTCGTTTAGTTCCACCATGCACTGTCTCTCTCTCATTTAGTTCTACCATGCACTGTCTCTCTCGTTTAGTTCTACCATGCACCGTCTCTCTCTCGTTTAGTTTTACCATACACTGTCTCTCTCGTTTAGTTCTACCATGCACTGTCTCTCTCTCTCGTTTAGTTCTACCATGCACCACCTCTCTTTCGTTTAGTTCTACCATGCACCGTCTCTCTCTCGTTTAGTTCCGCCATGCACCGTCTCTCTCTCGTTTAGTTCCACCATGCTCCATCTCTCTCTCGTTTAGTTCTACCATGCGCCGTCTCTCTCTCGTTTAGTTCTACCATGCACCGCCTCTCTCGTTTAGTTCTACCATGCACCGCCTCTCTCGTTTAGTTCTACCATGCACCGCCTCTCTCTCGTTTAGTTCTACAATGTGCCGTCTCTCTCATTTAGTTATACCATGCACCGCCTCTCTCGTTTTGTTCTACCATGCACCGCCTCTCTCGTTTAGTTCTACCATGCACTGTCTCTCTCGTTTAGTTCCACCATGCACCGTCTCTCTCTCGTTTAGTTCTACCATGCACCGTCTCTCTCTCGTTTAGTTCTACCATGCACTGTCTCTCTCGTTTAGTTCTACCATGCACCATCTCTCTCTCGTTTAGTTCTACCATACACTGTCTCTCTCGTTTAGGTCTACCATGCACCGTCTCTCTCTCGTTTAGTTCTACCATGCGCTGTCTCTCTCGTTTAGTTCCACCATGCACCGTCTCTCTCTCTCGTTTAGTTCTACCATGCACTGTCTCTCTCGTTTAGGTCTACAATGCACCACCGTCTCTCTCGTTTAGTTCTACCATGCACAGTCTCTCTCTCGTTTAGTTCTACCATGCACTGTCTCTCTCGTTTAGTTCCACCATGCACCGTCTCTCTCTCGTTTAGTTCTACCATGCACCGTCTATCTCGTTTAGTTCTACCATAAACAGTCTCTCACTCGTTTAGTTCTACCATGCACCTCCTCTCTCTCGTTTAGTTCTACTATGCACCGTCTCTCTCGTTTAGTTCTACCATGCGCCGTCTCTCTCTCGTTTAGTTCTACCATGCGCCGTATGTATCGTTTAGTTCTACCATGCACCGTCTCTCTCTCGTTTAGTTCCACCATGCACCGTCTCTCTCTCGTTTAGTTCTACCATGCACTGTCTCTCTCGTTTAGTTCTACCATGCACCATCTCTCTCTCGTTTAGTTCTACCATACACTGTCTCTCTCGTTTAGTTCTACCATGCGCCGTCTCTCTCTCGTTTAGTTCCACCATGCACTGTCTCTCTCTCATTTAGTTCTACCATGCACTGTCTCTCTCGTTTAGTTCTACCATGCACCGTCTCTCTCTCGTTTAGTTTTACCATACACTGTCTCTCTCGTTTAGTTCTACCATGCGCCGTCTCTCTCTCTCGTTTAGTTCTACCATGCACCGTCTCTCTCATTTAGTTCTACCATGCGCCGTCTCTCTCGTTTAGTTCTACCATGCACCACCTCTCTTTCGTTTAGTTCTACCATGCACCGTCTCTCTCTCGTTTAGTTCCGCCATGCACCGTCTCTCTCTCGTTTAGTTCCACCATGCTCCATCTCTCTCTCGTTTAGTTCTACCATGCACCGTCTCTCTCTCGTTTAGTTCTACCATGCACCGTCTCTCTCTCGTTTAGTTCTACCATAAACAGTCTCTCACTCGTTTAGTTCTACCATGCGCCGTCTCTCTCGTTTAGTTCTACCGTGCACGTCTCTCTCGTTTAGTTCTATCATGCACAGTCTCTCTCTTGTTTAGTTCCACCATGCACCGTCTCTCTCGTTTAGTTCTACATTAAACAGTCTCTCACTCGTTTAGTTCCACCATACACCGTCTCTCTCTCGTTTAGTTCTACCATACACTGTCTCTCTCGTTTAGTTATACCATGCACAGTCTCTCTCTCGTTTAGTTCCACCATGCACTGTCTCTCTCTCATTTAGTTCTACCATGCACTGTCTCTCTCGTTTAGTTCTACCATGCACCGTCTCTCTCTCGTTTAGTTCTACCATAAACAGTCTCTCACTCGGTTAGTTCTACCATGCACCTCCTCTCTCTCGTTTAGTTCTACGATGCACCGTCTCTCTCGTTTAGTTCTACCATGCGCCGTCTCTCTCTCGTTTAGTTCTACCATGCGCCGTATGTATCGTTTAGTTCTACCATGCACCGTCTCTCTCTCGTTTAGTTCCACCATGCACCGTCTCTCTCTCGTTTAGTTCTACCATGCACTGTCTCTCTCGTTTAGTTCTACCATGCACCATCTCTCTCTCGTTTAGTTCTACCATACACTGTCTCTCTCGTTTAGTTCTACCATGCGCCGTCTCTCTCTCGTTTAGTTCCACCATGCACTGTCTCTCTCTCATTTAGTTCTACCATGCACTGTCTCTCTCGTTTAGTTCTACCATGCACCGTCTCTCTCTCGTTTAGTTTTACCATACACTGTCTCTCTCGTTTAGTTCTACCATGCGCCGTCTCTATCTCTCGTTTAGTTCTACCATGCACCGTCTCTCTCATTTAGTTCTACCATGCGCCGTCTCTCTCGTTTAGTTCTACCATGCACCGTCTCTCTCGTTTAGTTCTACCATTCACTGTCTCTCTCTCTCGTTTAGTTCTACCATGCACCACCTCTCTTTCGTTTAGTTCTACCATGCACCGTCTCTCTCTCGTTTAGTTCCGCCATGCACCGTCTCTCTCTCGTTTAGTTCCACCATGCTCCATCTCTCTCTCGTTTAGTTCTACCATGCACCGTCTCTCTCTCGTTTAGTTCTACCATGCACCGTCTCTCTCTCGTTTAGTTCTACCATAAACAGTCTCTCACTCGTTTAGTTCTACCATGCGCCGTCTCTCTCGTTTAGTTCTACCATGCACGTCTCTCTCGTTTAGTTCTATCATGCACAGTCTCTCTCTTGTTTAGTTCCACCATGCACCGTCTCTCTCGTTTAGTTCTACATTAAACAGTCTCTCACTCGTTTAGTTCCACCATACACCGTCTCTCTCTCGTTTAGTTCTACCATACACTGTCTCTCTCGTTTAGTTATACCATGCACAGTCTCTCTCTCGTTTAGTTCCACCATGCACCGTCTCTCTCGTTTAGTTCTACCATACACTGTCTCTCTCGTTTAGTTCTACCATGCGCCGTCTCTCTCTCATTTAGTTCTACCATGCACCGTCTCTCTCGTTTAGTTCTACCATAAACAGTCTCTCACTCATTTAGTTCCACCATGCACCGTCTCTCTCTCGTTTAGTTCTACCATACACTGTCTCTCTCGTTTAGTTCTACCATGCGCCGTCTCTCTCTCGTTTAGTTCCACCATGCACTGTCTCTCTCTCATTTAGTTCTACCATGCACTGTCTCTCTCGTTTAGTTCTACCATGCACCGTCTCTCTCTCGTTTAGTTTTACCATACACTGTCTCTCTCGTTTAGTTCTACCATGCACTGTCTCTCTCTCTCGTTTAGTTCTACCATGCACCACCTCTCTTTCGTTTAGTTCTACCATGCACCGTCTCTCTCTCGTTTAGTTCCGCCATGCACCGTCTCTCTCTCGTTTAGTTCCACCATGCTCCATCTCTCTCTCGTTTAGTTCTACCATGCGCCGTCTCTCTCTCGTTTAGTTCTACCATGCACCGCCTCTCTCGTTTAGTTCTACCATGCACCGCCTCTCTCGTTTAGTTCTACCATGCACCGCCTCTCTCTCGTTTAGTTCTACAATGTGCCGTCTCTCTCATTTAGTTATACCATGCACCGCCTCTCTCGTTTTGTTCTACCATGCACCGCCTCTCTCTCGTTTAGTTCTACAATGTGCCGTCTCTCTCATTTAGTTATACCATGCACCGCCTCTCTCGTTTTGTTCTACAATGCGCCGTCTCTCTCGTTTAGTTCTAGCCGTCTCTCTCGTTTAGTTCTACCATGCACTGTTTCTCACTCATTTAGTTCCACCATGCACCGTCTCTCTCTCGTTTAGTTCTACCATGCACCGCCTCTCTCGTTTAGTTCTACTATGCACCGTCTCTCTCTCGTTTAGTTCTACCATGCACCGTCTCTCTCGTTTAGTTCTACCACATTGATTAGGTGTTGTCTTTCTTTAATTACGCAAAACAGGATATTACCTACAAGACATATTCATTCTTGTAATTATTTTACTCCTGCTCAACCTCATCCTCAAATAATTAACTGATTGAACTATGAAATAAGAAGTAATAACCTTTCCGGGGAACCAGCCGTAGACTTGAGGCTATGGGAAACTTGTTAGCTGTCATCAGAGGATTCCTGGGGCAAAGCCTTTGTAGAACCTTACTGAATCTGACTTTGCATAACATAAATGTCCGTACTCAGTTCTCTGTCAGGGCTCAGTCCTCAGTCAGGGCTCAGTCCTCAGTCAGGGCTCAGTCTTCAGTCAGGTATCAGTCTTCAGTCAGGTATCAGTCCTCAAACTTCAGCCAGGCCTCAGTCCTCAAACCTCAGCCAGGGCTCAATCCTCAGCCAGGGCTCAGTACTCAGCCAGGGCTCAGTCCTCAGCCAGTGCTAAGAGCAGTGATGGAACTCACAGGGGTTCCTGACCCTTGTCCATAACCCCTGATCTCTAACCCCTGACCCTGACATGTCCCCTGTCTCTCTGCCACAGGTCCTGGGCATGGGAGAGGAGTGGAGGGGTGGGGACGTGGGGCGCTCCATTGGAGGAGGACAGAAGGTGAGACTACTGAAGGAATCCATGGAGGGACTGAGTGACCAAGAAGACCTGGTGGTGCTGTCTGTTGACAGGTAGGAGAATCGGTGACCGTAGGATGAACTGGACTGTACATCACACTACTGAGGAGCAGAGAGAACCAATGTATTACTTTAAGATTGAAATGCTTCACATGTAGGCGCTCAGTTGGCTCAAAACATTGTCTAAGACTCCAGTCACCCAGTTCATAGACTTTTCTCTCTGGTACGGGAGCGCCAAGTCTAGGACCAAAAGGTTCCTTAACAGCTTCTACCCCCAAGCCATAAGACTGCTGAACAATTAATCAAATGGCCACCCGGACTATATACATTGACCCCCCTCCCTCCTCCCTTTGTTTTTACAATTCTGCTACTTGCTGTTTATTATCTATGCATAGTCACTTTACCCCTACTTACATGTACAAATTACCTCGATTAACCTGTATCCCCGCACATTGACTCGGTACTGGTACCCCATGTATTTTATTGTATTTAGTAAATATTTTCACCTCTTAAGGATCAGACCCTTTTTTTTTCAGTTTTCGTCTAAAATGACCAACCCAAATCTAACTGCCTGTAGCTCAGGCCCTGAAGCAGGGACATGCATTATATTGGTACCATTTGACCGGAAACACTTTGAAGGAGGGGGGAGGGGGGGGGGGTCTATTTCTTGAACTGCATTGTTGGTTAAGGACTTGAAAGTAAAGCATTTCACGGAACATGTGACAAATAACATTTGATTTGAAATGTCTAAATCACTAGTTACCTAAAGCATGTTCATCTTACTCCTTATCTTATGCAAATATGCATTGGTACTTTGTGTTAGAATATTCAGTGCCTTGTTTTCCTAGAAAAAGGGAATCTGTCCACTAAGGCTGTGGGGTCATTGAAAGGTTAGGGCTTCTGGTTTCTCCATATTGGACCCAGATGTCCCTTAAACAAATCCTAACCCCTCCTGCTGTGAGCCAAACGTGTGAATATTCAGTTACCTCCACATTATGACTGGATGGATGACTGGTAGAGTTACTGTCTGGCTCCTGTATGGATGACTGGTAGAGTTACTGTCTGGCTCCTGTATGGATGATTGGTAGAGTTATTGTCTGGCTCCTGTTATGACTGGTAAAGTTACTGTCTGGCTCCTGCATGGATGACTGGTAGAGTTACTGTCTGGCTCCTGTATGGATGACTGGTAGAGTTACTGTCTGGTTCCTGCATGGATGACTGGTAGAGTTACTGTCTGGTTCCTGTATGGATGACTGGTAGAGTTACTGTCTGGTTCCTGCATGGATGACTGGTAGAGTTACTGTCTGGTTCCTGCATGGATGACTGGTAGAGTTACTGTCTGGTTCCTGCATGGATGACTGGTAGAGTTACTGTCTGGTTCCTGTATGGATGACTGGTAGTGTTACTGTCTGGTTCCTGTATGGATGACTAGTAGAGTTACTGTCTGGCTCCTGTATGGATGACTGGTAGAGTTACTGTCTGGCTCCTGTATGGATGACTGGTAGTGTTACTGTCTGGTTCCTGTATGGATGACTGGTAGAGTTACTGTCTGGTTCCTGTATGGATGACTGATAGTGTTACTGTCTGGTTCCTGTATGGATGACTAGTAGAGTTACTGTCTGGCTCCTGTATGGATGACTGGAAGGGTTACTGTCTGGTTCCTGTATGGATGACTGGTAGTGTTACTGTCTGGTTCCTGTATGGATGACTGGTAGAGTTACTGTCTGGTTCCTGTATGGATGACTGGTAGTGTTACTGTCTGGTTCCTGTATGGATGACTGGTAGTGTTACTGTCTGGTTCCTGTATGGATGACTGGTAGTGTTACTGTCTGGTTCCTGTATGGATGACTAGTAGAGTTACTGTCTGGTTCCTGTATGGATGACTAGTAGAGTTACTGTCTGGCTCCTGTATGGATGACTGGTAGAGTTACTGTCTGGTTCCTGTATGGATGACTGATAGTGTTACTGTCTGGTTCCTGTATGGATGACTGGTAGGGTTACTGTCTGGTTCCTGTATGGATGACTGGTAGAGTTACTGTTTGGTTCCTGTATGGATGACTGGTAGGGTTACTGTCTGGTTCCTGTATGGATGACTGATAGTGTTACTGTCTTGTAGTGTTATGGATGACTGTTAGGGGTAGTGTTATGGATGACTGGTAGGGGTAGTGTTATGGATGACTGGTAGGGGTAGTGTTATGGATGACTGGTAGGGTCGTGTTATGGATGACTGGTAGGGGTAGTGTTATGGATGACTGTTAGGGGTAGTGTTATGGATGACTGTTAGGGGTAGTGTTATGGATGACTGGTAGGGGTAGTGTTATGGATGACTGGTAGGGGTAGTGTTATGGATGACTGGTAGAGTAGTGTTATGGATGACTGGTAGGGGTAGTGTTATGGATGACTGGTAGGGTAGTGTTATGGATGACTGGTAGGGGTAGTGTTATGGATGACTGGTAGGGGTAGTGTTATGGATGACTGGTAGGGGTAGTGTTATGGATGACTGGTAGGGGTAGTGTTATGGATGACTGGTAGGGGTAGTGTTATGGATGACTGGTAGGGGTAGTGTTATGGATGACTGGTAGGGGTAGTGTTATGGATGACTGATAGGGGTAGTGTTATGGATGACTGTTAGGGGTAGTGTTATGGATGACTGGTAGGGGTAGTGTCAGGGTTACTGGCTGGCTCCTGTAGTGTTGCTATCGCCCGAGATCTCATTAAATGGGCACAGAGCGTCTCTGTAAGGTTTCTAGGATGGATAATTATCCCTAGCAAGGTGCTGATGCCTTGCCAATTTCAACAGCCTACCATCACATGAGAGAGTTGTGATTGTGGTTTTCCTTGGACTGTATGTGGTGCAGAAAGCCATCTCAGAGTAAAGATGGTCGCCTCCGATAGCCACGTTCGCTCTTTATAAAGAATATCTTCCATCCAAACTGTTGTTTTTTTGTTGGTCAATTTAGTTAATTAAACATAACAGTCTCATTTAAGGCACTTACTCAGAAGGAAATGACAGGAAGTCCATTTTTAACCATAGAGTCTTTTTCGGAGAAACACCCGTGCAGACCTGTTAAAATCTAACTGAGTGTTCATTTACATCATTACAGAAGCTAATAAGGGGAGGTAGAGGGAGAGGGAGAGAGAGAGAGAGAGATTTATGTTTACTTAGTATTAAAACACCCTCCCTTCATTCATGAAAGGTCCTACTTCTAGAAAGGTCTGAAGCTGCAGTTGGAGAACTAGCTAATTACTGATGCAGGTAACTGAGATACGGGTTCACGGAGTTGACTTTAGTCTCTCAGAATAATTACAGCCCACCTCAGAGTATGTGTGGCTTATTGCATTCCAGAAAGGATGCTGCTACTGACTAGTTCCTAAGGAAAACACATCCATGTGTTGATGTATATATCTGGTGGGTCAACTGGAAGGTCACTTCCTGCTTTCTTTGTAAAGAAGTCAAACATTTGTGATGCTACGTTATGTTATAACACAGATATCTACAGTAACACAGATATCTACAGTAACACAGATATCTACAGTAACACAGATATCTACAGTAACACAGATATCTACAGTTCACATGTTATAACACAGATACCTACAGTTCACATGTTATAACACAGATACCTACAGTTCACATGTTATAACACAGATATCTACAGTACACATGTTATAACACAGATATCTACAGTAACACAGATATCTACAGTAACAGAGGTATCTACAGTAACACAGATATCTACAGTAACACAGATATCTACAGTAACACAGATATCTACAGTAACACAGATATCTACAGTAACACAGATATCTACAGTTCACATGTTATAACACAGATATCTACAGTAACACAGATATCTACAGTAACACAGATATCTACAGTTCACATGTTATAACAGATATCTACAGTACACATGTTATAACACAGATATCTACAGTACACATGTTATAACACAGATATCTACAGTAACACAGATATCTACAGTAACACAGATATCTACAGTAACACAGATATCTACAGTTCACATGTTATAACACAGATATCTACAGTAACACAGATATCTACAGTACACATGTTATAACACAGATACCTACAGTTCACATGTTATAACACAATGAGATCAAACATGTCCATCCTACTATGTAAGTTAACACACTGTCAAGGCCCAGTGTGTTCTCAGGATGCGTCACAAATGACACCCTTTTCCCTTTATGGTGACCTACCTTTGACCAGGGCCATTAGGACCGCATCCTGAGTGTTTTCCCATGTTCCATCACTCCATGTCCTTTAAACATCTCTAGTGTACCACCGTGACGTGTGATGAATATCAGCGGGCCAGTAGATGTAGAGATGAGCAGCAGTTACAGAGTGGTGTGTGTGTGTGTGTGTGTGTGTGTGTGTGTGTGTGTGTGTGTGTGTGTGTGTGTGTGTGTGTGTGTGTGTGTGTGTGTGTGTGTGTGTGTGTGTGTGTGTGTGTGTGTGTGTGTGTGTGTGTGTGTGTGTGTGTGCACGTATGAATGTGTGCGTTTGCATTCTTCTCAGGCTAAATTCTTTCCTAAATGCCTTTTAAAGAGCAACTGCCATTAAAAACCAACACATTCCTTAGAAATTAGCCTATTTGACATCGAAATGAGTCAGAAACATCATTAGAGTATACAAATTGACTATAAATAGTATATAGGATAATTTTGGTCATAAAGTCAGTCTAGTCTACAACGGAGTTTGGAACATCAGTGCATCACAACGGGTAAATAAATGGTTGGTTTTGATTTGACGATGTCCGTTTACCACTAAGATGGGGTGAACAGCTGCTGTGTTGCTCTCTATACATTAGTATAAACAGTGAGACGGACCTGACCAGCAGCTCTGATGTTTACAAGACAACACGTCACACTTTCCATCTTTAACTTGATAAATATTGCACCAAACTCCTTAGTTAGATGTACAATTGAGCACCTGAAACATCTTTGGCAAATATGTAAACAATTATTACAGATTTATTTAGTTATCTTATCGTTTATTCTGGGGATTTTTCCTGGGGGACAATCATTAACCAAACGCGTAATCGGTCAGGAAACACACCTCCCAAGAATAAAATATAATTTTTGTAATGAGCAATAATAAAAAACATATGTGCCAATCTGCGTATTCATTGGCTATTTAAATCCATGAATGTGTGCTGACACCCTGGTTCAGCATGAAGAATGTCTCATGTCTCACTTGTTCTCAACTGGCCAACCTGGTTAAATAAAGGGGAATAATACTACCTGGTTAATAAAGGGGAAGTATACTACCTGGTTAAATAAAGGGGAAGTATACTACCTGGTTAAATAAAGGGGAATAATACTACCTGGTTAATAAAGGGGAAGTATACTACCTGGTTAAATAAAGGGGAAGTATACTACCTGGTTAAATAAAGGGGAATAATACTACCTGGTTAAATAAAGGGGAAGTATACTACCTGGTTAATAAAGGGGAAGTATACTACCTGGTTAAATAAAGGGGAATAATACTACCTGGTTAATAAAGGGGAAGTATACTACATGGTAAATAAAGGGGAAGTATACTACCTGGTTAAATAAAGGGGAATAATACTACCTGGTTAAATAAAGGGGAAGTATACTACCTGGTTAAATAAAGGGGAATAATACTACCTGGTTAAATAAAGGGGAATAATACTACCTGGTTAAATAAAGGGGAAGTATACTACCTGGTTAAATAAAGGGGAATAATACTACCTGGTTAAATAAAGGGGAATAATACTACCTGGTTAAATAAAGGGGTAGTATACTACCTGGTTAATAAAGGGGAAGTATACTACCTGGTTAAATAAAGGGGTAGTATACTACCTGGTTAATAAAGGGGAAGTATACTACCTGGTTAATAAAGGGGAAGTATACTACCTGGTTAAATAAAGGGGAAGTATACTACCTGGTTAATAAAGGGGAAGTATACTACCTGGTTAAATAAAGGGGAAGTATACTACCTGGTTAAATAAAAGGGAAGTATACTACCTGGTTAAATAAAGGGGAATAATACTACCTGGTTAAATAAAGGTGAAGTATACTACCTGGTTAAATAAAGGGGTAGTATACTACCTGGTTAAATAAAGGTGAAGTATACTACCTGGTTAAATAAAGGGGAAGTATACTACCTGGTTAAATACAGGGGAAGTATACTACCTGGTTAATAAAGGTGAAGTATACTACCTGGTTAATAAAAGGTGAAGTATACTACCTGGTTAAATAAAAGTGAAGTATACTACCTGGTTAATAAAGGTGAAGTATACTACCTGGTTAATAAAAGGTGAAGTATACTACCTGGTTAAATAAAGGGGAAGTATACTACCTGGTTAAATAAAGGTGAAGTATACTACCTGGTTAATAAAGGTGAAGTATACTACCTGGTTAATAAAAGGTGAAGTATATTAGCTGGTTAAATAAAGGGAAGTAAAAAAAGACATGTTTTCATTTAGATTTCTATCTACCGTGGAGACAGTTACGGCCCAGTTGCTAGGAGTGGTCATCAGATGTTGAATAGATAAGAGGAGTTCGAGGAGGAAATGTGGGGAAGCTGCCCATAGAGGTTTAACTACGGGTCTGGATATGTCTAAATATGCTGTTATTTAACCTACCCTCGCTCTCTCCTCTCTCTCTCCTCTCTCTCTACCCTCTCTCTCTCTTCTCTCTCTAACCCCTCTCTCTCCCCTCTCTCTCTCTCCTCTCTCTCTCTCTCTCTCTCTCTCTCTCTCTCTCTCTCTCTCTCTCTCTCTCTCTCTCTCTCTCTCTCTCTCTCTCTCTCCTCTCTCTCTCTCTCTCCTCTCTCTCTCTCTCTCTCTCCTCTCTCTCTCTCTCTCTCTCTCTCTCTCTCTCTCTCTCTCTCTCTCTCTCTTCTCTCTCTACCCTCTTTCTCTCTCTTCTCTCTCTACCCCTTCTCTCTACCCTCTCTACCCTCTCTCTCTCTCTGTCCCTTCTCTCTACCCGCTCTACCCTCTCTCTCTCTCTGCTCTCTACCCTCTCTCTGTTCTCTCCTCTCTCTCTACCCTCACTCTCTTCTCTCTCTACCCTCTCTCTCTTTTCTCTCTACCCTCTCTCTCTTCTCTCTCTACCCATTCTCTCTACCCTCTCTACCCTCTCTCTCTCTCTGCCCTTCTCTCTACCCTCTCTCTCTCTGTTCTCTACCCCCTCTCTACCCTCTCTCTGTTCTCTCCTCTCTCTCTACCCTCTCTGCCCACTCTCTCTACCCTCCCTACCCTCTCTCTACCCTCTCTCTCTACCCTTTCTCTGTTCTCTCCTCTATCTCTACACTCTCTGCCCACTCTCTCTACCCTCCCTACCCTCTCTCTCTTCTCTATCTACCCTCTCTCTCTACCCTCTCTCTCTACCCCTCTCTCTTCTCCCTCTACCTTCTCTCTCTTTCTCTTTCTCACTCTACCCCCCCTTCTTCTCTCTCTCCAGTTATGATCTTATCTTCGCAGGTGGACCAGAGGAGATACTCAGGAAGTTCCAGGAAGCCAATCACAAGGTCCTGTTTGCTGCCGAGGGTTTGATCTGGCCTGATAAGCGCCTACAGGACAAATACCCGTCCGTCCGCAGCGGCAAGCGCTTCCTCAACTCAGGAGGTGGGTCCAGAACACTGTCATCACAGAGTTTCTAAACCCAGAGGCCCAACATTGCGATACTTCCGGGACAGCTTCGTGAAATAGACTCAACAGACCAGACCGGGGTTTGGGGTTTGGCAAGTCAATGGGAGAAGTGAAAAATGTATCCTTAGTTGTTAATTTTCTTGAAATCTGAAGACAAAACCCAGATTTGAGAATGTCTTAGGTAGCTGAAACGTTCATTACTGCAACCTTGTGAAAGTGACAAACTTACACGTATATGTTTAAGACACCTCAGAAACTCTGAAACCTCCTAGTTAAAATGTGCGTATGTATTTTTGCCAAGAGCTTCCTATTGGTTGATTCTGATACTTTCCAAGTAGGAAACTCAAAACCTCTTCTTTCTACAACGAGTTTCCATGTCGGAAAAGTCCAAGGTTCCGAGATGCCTTGAACTCTACTTACGGTGCCTTTGGAAATTATTCAGACCCCTTGACTCTTTCCACATTTTGTTACATTACAGCCTTATTCTAAAATTGTTTTAATTAAAAACAATTCCTCAGCAATCTACACACCCCATAATGACAAAGCGAAAACAGGTTTTTAGAAATGTTTGCAAAAAACAGAAATACCTTATTTACATAAGTATTCAGACCCTTTGCTATGAGACTCGAAATTGAGCTCAGGTGCATCCTGTTTCCATTGATCATCCTTGAGATGTTTCTACAACTTTATTGGAGTCTACCTGTGGTCAATCATATTGACTGGACATCATTGGGAAAGGCACACACCTGTCTATATAAGGTTCCAAAGTTGACAGGGAATATCGGAGCAAAAACCAAGCCATGAGGTCGAAGGAATTGTTCGTAGGATTCTGTTGAGGCACAGATCTGGGGGGAAGGGGGGCAAAAATATTATGCAGCATTGAAGGTCCCCAAGAACACAGTGGCCCCCATCATTCTTAAATGGAAGAAGTTTGGAACCACCAAGACTCTTTGTAGAGCTGGCCTCCCGGCCAAACTGAGCAATCGGGGGAGAAGGGCCTTGGTCAGGGAGGTGACCAAGAACCCGATGGTCACTCTGACAGAGCTCTAGAGTTCTTCTGTGGAGATGGGAGAACCAGCCAGAAGGACAACCATCACTGCAGCACTCCACCAATCAGGTGTTTATGGTAGAGTGGCCAGACGGAAGCCACTCCTCAGTAAAAGGCACATTACAGCCTGCTTGAAGGACTCTCAGATCATCAGAAACAAGATTCTCTGGTCTGATGAAACCAAGATGGAACTCTTTGGCCTGAATGCCAAGCGTCATGTCTGGAGGAAACCAGGCACCATCCCTACGGTGAAGCCTGGTGGTGGCAGCATCATGCTGTGGGGATGTTTTTCAGGGACTGGGAGACTAGTCAGGACAGAGGGAAAGATGAATGGAGCAAAGTACAGAGAGATCCTTGATGAAAACCTGCTCCAGAGCGCTCCGGACCTCAGACTGGGGCGAAGGTTCACCTTCCAGAAGGTCAATGACCCTAAGCACACAGCCAAGACAATGCAAAGGTGGCTTCGGAAAAAGTCTCTGAATGTCCTTAAGTGGCCGAGCCAGAGGCAGGACTTGAACCCGATTGAACATTTCTGGAGAGACCTGCAAATACCTGTTCAGTAACGCTCCCCATCCAACCTGACAGAGCTTGAGAGGATCTGCAGAGAAGAATGGGAGAAACTCCACAAATAAAGGTGTGCCAAGCTTGTAGCGTCATACCCAAGAATACTCGAGGCTGTAATCGCTCCCGAACGTGTTTCAACAAAGACTCAAGGTCTGAATACTTATGTCAATTTGATATTTCCGTTTTTTTTTTTTTATACATTTGCAAACATCTTTAAAAACCTGTTTTTGATTTTGTCATTATGGGGTATTGTGTGTAGATTGATGAAAAAAAAAAATACATAATCCATTTTAGAATAAGGCTGTAACGTAACAAAATCTGGAAAAAAGTCAAAGGGTCTGAATACTTTCCGGTGACTACCTCGCCATGACATCGGCTCCGTGATCAGAGATTTCTATTGGAGACGTCGGTTCTTTATTTCAATTAAAATGGCTTTTTCTGCTGGGGCATTATGGGAGATGAATTTACAATGCATTTGGAAACTTGCAGTCGACTGCAATCAGAACTTCATGACCTTTTAATCACATGCAGTTGAAATGTAGAAGCAAGTCTGACTATTTTATCCCCAGAATGGAACACACTTTGTCACCGACTTGGCAAAAGTGACCCGCTCGACTGCGCCCTGTCACACTGTTGGGAAATCATGGGAGATGGAGTTTGAACACTGTCACACTGTTGGGGAATCATGGGAGATGGAGTTTACTGATTTGGATACTTTGGTGATCCTACACCTGTTTATGTGCTTAGCAGGTTTATGCTGGACTCATGATGCAGGGATCAAGAAGTCTAGCTAGGGTCAAGGTCTTGTACACGTGTGGCTGTCTCTCTCTCTCTCTCTCTCTCTCTCTGGGAAGAGTGTAAATTAGAGAGCCATTTAATTTAGAAAAATAACAAAAATAACTCCAAGGTCATTCCTCTACAGCCCAGAGTTTAGGTGAATTCATAGGTGATTCCTCTACCCCCCAGAGTTTAGAATTCCCTCTAACCCCCAGAGTTTAGATTTCCCTCTAACCCTCAGAGTATAGAAATCCCCCCCCCCAGAGTTTAGAATTCCCTCTAACCCCCAGTGTTTAGAATTCCCTCTAACCCTCAGAGTTTAGAATCCCCTCTAACCCTCAGAGTTTAGAATTCCCTCTAACCCCCAGAGTTTAGAATTCCCTCTAACCCTCAGAGTTTAGAATTCCCTCTAACCCTCAGAGTTTAGAATGCCCTCTAACCCTCAGAGTTTAGAATTCCCTCTAACCCCCAGAGTTTAGAATTCCCTCTAACCCCCAGAGATTAGAATCCCCTCTAACCCCCAGAGTTTAGAATTCCTCTACAGCTTCTACAACCCAGAGTTTAGAGTACCTCAGATAACTCGTAGGTGATTCCCCTACAACCCAGAGTTTAGAGTACCTCAGATAACTCGTAGGTGATTCCCCTACAACCCAGAGTTTAGAGTACCTCAGATAACTCGTAGGTGATTCCCCTACAACCCAGAGTTTAGAGTACCTCAGATAACTCGTAGGTGATTCCCCTACAACCCAGAGTTTAGAGTACCTCAGATAACTCGTAGGTGATTTCCCTACAACCCAGAGTTTAGAGTACCTCAGATAACTCGTAGGTGATTTCCCTACAGCCCAGAGTTTAGAGGACCTCAGAGAACTCACAGATCAAGAATGAGGTCAGTTCTTTGAACTATAGCACTTGACGTGCTATACTGTGTCAATACTGATTGTTCATAGAGGAAGGACAACACACACAGGCTGTGTGCTCATGTAGAGAGAATAAAAACTATAGACAGTGTGTTTTCTCTGTAAAATTCACGACGGGCACTGGGACGGTCACCAAGGTCTTTCCTGCCTGGAGGACAATAGGTAATTCTGATGATTCGGGTTGAACTGCAGGTCTTCTGCGTCTCATTCATCACCTCCATAGACCGACAAGGGGACAATCCTGCTGACTTACCCCGTACATTCAGAACTGTGTTACGATGATCGCTGTGTGGTGTGGAAACATCCTACTGCTATTTTTATTTAGAGAACGTTTGATTATTGTTGTTTTCCTGTAGTCCCCTCTCAGCCTGGCCTCTATAAAGCCTGTAGTTTATAGCAGCTTCTCCACTCCCCTGGTGCATGGCTGTCTTTAAGTTGACTTGTGTATTTGTCTTGGTCCCCCGTGAGCCGTACTCTGCATCAAATTACAGGTTGTGTTTGTGTCTCTGAGGGCAGGCTTCCGGACCACATCACCCAGGGACCTAACTAACAGGGACAGGTCCTGCTGTCTGTCTCGGTTCTATTTTGTTTGGACCTGGTCTGGAGTGTCACAGAGAGGTGAAACCTTGGTTTGTTTGGGGAATGGTGTATGACAGGAGAGGGGTGAATTTAGAGTCAGTCAGATCTGGAAAGGGGTGAGGTTAGAGTCAGAGCAGGAGAGGGGTGAGGTTAGAGTCAGGACAGGAGAGGGGTCAGGTTGAGTCAGGACAGGAGAGGGATGAGGTTGAGTCAGGACAAGAGAGGGGTCAGGTTGAGTCAGGACAAGAGAGGGATGAGGTTGGGTCAGGACAAGAGAGGGGTGAGGTTGGAGTCAGGACATGAGAGGGGTGAGGTTGAGTCAGGACATGAGAGGGGTGAGGTTGAGTCAGGACATGAGAGGGGTGTTTAGAGTAAGGACCATCATTTTCACCAGGTTTTTTAGTTCATTACTTGGTTCCCCAGTAGATGTGGTCATGTGGCTTTATACACTACATGACCAAAAGTATGTGGAAACCTGCTCGTCGAACATCTCATTCCAAAATCATGGGCATTAATATGGAGTTGGTCCCCCCTTTGCTGCTATAACAGCCTCCACTCTTCTGGGAAGGCTTTCTACTAGATGTTGGAACATTGCTGCTACAACAGCCTCCACTCTTCTGGGAAGGCTTTCCACTAGATGTTGGAACATTGCTGCTGTAACAGCCTCCACTCTTCTGAGAAGGCTTTCCACTAGATGTTGGAACATTGCTGCTATAATAGCCTCCACTCTTCTGGGAAGGCTTTCCACTAGATGTTGGAACATTGCTGCGGGGACTTGCTTCACAAGAGCTTTAGTGAAGTCGGGCACTGATGTTGGGCGACTTAGGCCTGGCTCGTAGTCGTCGTTCCTATTCATCCCAAAGATGTTTGATGGGGATGAGGTCAGGGCTCTGTGCAGGCCAGTCAAGTTCTTCCACACCGATCTCGACAAACCATCTCGGAGGCGAGCTTTACACCACTCCAGCCGACACTTGGCATTGTGCGTGGTGCTCTTAGGCTTGTGTGTGGCTGTTCGGCCCATTTTATGAAGCTCCACACGCATATTTCTTGCTGCTTCCAGGGGCAGTATAGTACTCGGTAGTGAGTCTTTCAACCGAGGACAGATGATTTCTACGTGCTACTCTCTTCAGCACTCTGCGGCCCCGTTCTGTGAGCTTGTGTGGCCTACCACTTAGCAGCTAAGCCGTTGTTGCTCCTAGACGTTTCCACTTCACAATAACAGCACTTACAGTTGACCAGGGGGCAGCTCTAGCAGGCCAGAAATGTTAAGAACTGACTAGTTGGAAAGGTGACATCCCTATGACGGTGCCACTTTTGAAAATCACTGAACTCTTCAACAAGGCCATTATACTGTCAATGTTTGTCTATGGAGATTGCATGGCTTCGTGCTCGATTTTATACATGGGTGTGGCTGAAATAGCCGAATCCACTCATTTGAAGGGGTGTCCACATACTTTTGTTTATATAGCTTATTTGATGAAGTGGTTTTATGTGGCTACCCATATGAAAAATGTGTGCAGTGTGCATGCTTTTGGATAAAACCTTTTACTTCTGAATGATATGTGGAATGCTGTGAAAAAGTATTTGACCCTTTCAAATGTACTCTACTTTGGCATATTTTGTTGATCAGTCTCTCACATCTCTGTGGAGGAATTTTGGCCCATTCTTCCATGCAGAATTGCTTTAACTCGGCAACATTTG
Organism: Salvelinus alpinus; assembly: GCF_045679555.1. Taxonomy (NCBI): domain Eukaryota; kingdom Metazoa; phylum Chordata; class Actinopteri; order Salmoniformes; family Salmonidae; genus Salvelinus; species Salvelinus alpinus. The sequence goes on from NC_092093.1 coordinate 48,622,546, forward strand.
TGGGTTTTCAAGCATGAACTGCTCGTTTCAAGTCCTGCCACATCTCTACTGGCGTTTTGGTCTGGACTATGCCATTCCAAAACGTCAAATTTTTTGCTTTATGCCCATTTTCATGTATACTTGATTGTGTGTTTTGGATCGTTGTCTTGCTACATGACAGATTCTGGATAAAAATAAATGCATCATCTTTATAATTGATGGACGAGACACCACATTGACAGTAGGCTAACTGGTTAAAGGTTAAAAGGGTCACACAAAGTCTGCTAGGAATGGCGATTCCTGTAAATACTATGTTTGGTCCTGATCTAACACTGTAATAGGTGCAACAGTGATGTGTAGGTGTCATGGTAGTGGTTGTGGAGTCATAGACTCCCCCCCCCCCCCCCCAAAAAGATGCTGCTATCGAGGATTGGTAAAGCTCTCCATTATCAGATGCCGTACTGTATTGCTTTCATCAATCTCTTTAGCACACAGTTTGAAGCTAAAGCTATATCCGCATTAAACCACACTGTATGACATCACCAGTCTTCATCTATATATATATATATATATATACAGTGGGGAGAACAAGTATTTGATACACTGCTGATTTTGCAGGTTTTCCTACTTACAAAGCATGTAGAGGTCTGTAATTTTTTATCATAGGTACACTTCAACTGTGAGAGACGGAATCTAAAACAAAAATCCAGAAAATCACATTGTATGATTTTTAAGTAATTAATTTGCATTTTATTGCAGTTATACAGTATGTGACTTCTACTGTAAGTATTTTGTCCCGTCCGTCTCCGGGCAGCGTTTCATCTGCGAGGCAAGCCATTCTCTGTGGGTGTAACATCTGTTCTTCGGTGAGGGTAGTTTAATGATCGATTCCCGACCCAACGACATTTTACAGCTGTGGTCAATACGCTTGAGAAAGAGATCTTGAAGTAAAGGACCAGAGGTCGTCACGGTTACACGAGAAGATATAACCATGTGTCACGCCCTGTCCGTAGAGAGCTTTTTATGTCTCTATTTTGGGTTTGGTCAGGGTGTGATTTGTGGTGGGCATTCTATGTTCTTTTTTCTATGTTTTTGTATTTCTTTGTTTTGGCCGGGTATGGTTCTCAATCAGGGACAGCTGTCTATTGTTGTCTCTGATTGGAAACCATACTTAGGTAGCTCTTTTTCCCACATTGTTTTTGTGGGTAGTTAATTTCTGTTTAGTGTTTTCACCTTGCAGGACTGTTTCGGTTATTCTCTTGTTTATTTTTGTTATAGTGTTCAGTTTTAATAAAACAAGCATGAACGCTTACCACGCTGCGCTTTGGTCCGATGATTCCTCTTCTTCAGACGACGAATACCGTTACACCATGACGACCACTGAGTGTACAAAACATTAAGAACACCTGCTCTTTCCATGACAGACTGACCAGGTGAATCCAGGTGAAAGCTATGATCACTTATTGGTGTCACTTGTTAAATCCACTTCAATCAGTGTAGATGAAGGGGAGGAGACGGGTTAAAGAATGATTTTTAAGCCTTGAGACATTGATTATGTAGGTGTGTCATTGAGGGTGAATGGGCAAGACTAAATATTTATGTGCCTTTTAACGGGAATGGTAGTAGGTGCCAGGCACACCGGTGTCCAGAACTGTTGAGTTTCTCACGTACAACAATTTCCCAAGTGTATTAAGAATGTCCCTTGGGTGGTGGACCATTCAGCCAACTTGTCACAACAGTGGGAAGCATTGGAGTCAACATGGACCAGCATCCTTGTGAAACGCTTTCGACAGTCCATGACGAAACCTGTATACTCAATGTATACTACAGCATGATCACCCACAATCCCCCCTTACTACAGCATAATCACCCACAATCCCCCCATACTACAGCACAATCACCCACAATCCCCCCATACTACAGCATGATCACCCACAATCCCCCCTCACTACAGCATAATCACCCACAATCCCCCCATACTACAGAACAATCACCCACAATCCCACCATACTACAGCACAATCACCCACAATCCCCCCTTACTACAGCATAATCCCCCACAATCCCCCCATACTACAGCATGATCAACCACAATCCCCCCATACTACAGCATAATCACCCACAATCCCCCCATACTACAGCATGATCACCCACAATCCCCCCTTACTACAGCATGATCAACCACAATCCCCCCATACTACAGCATGATCACCCACAATCCCCCCTTACTACAGCATAATCACCCACAATCCCCCCTTACTACAGCATAATCACCCACAATCCCCCCATACAACAGCATAATCACCCGCAGTTCACCCCATACTGCAGCATAATCACCCGCAGTTCACCCCATACTACAGCATAATCACCCGCCGTTCACCCCATACTACAGCATAATCACCCGCAGTTCATCCCATACTACAGCACAATCACCCGCCGTTCACCCCATACTACAGCATAATCACCCGCCGTTCACCACATACTACAGCATAATCACCCGCAGTTCATCCCATACTACAGCATAATCACCCGCAGTTCACCCCATACTACAGCATAATCACCCGCAGTTCACCCCATACTACAGCATAATCACCCGCAGTTCATCCCATACTACAGCATAATCACCCGCAGTTCACCCCATACTACAGCACAATCCCCCCATACTACAGCACAATCACCCCATACAACAACATAATCACCCACAGTACACCCCATACTACAACATAATCACCCACAGTACACCCCATACTACAACATAATCACCCACAGTACACCCCATACTACAACATAATCACCCACAGTACACCCCATACTACAACATAATCACCCACAGTACACCCCATACTACAACATAATCACCCGCAGTTCACCCCATACTACAACATAATCACCCACAGTTCACCCCATACTACAACATAATCACCCACAGTACACCCCATACTACAACATAATCACCCACAGTACACCCCATACTACAACATAATCACCCACAGTACACCCCATACTACAACATAATCACCCACAGTACACCCCATACTACAACATAATCACCCACAGTACACCCCATACTACAACATAATCACCCGCAGTTCACCCCATACTACAACATAATCACCCACAGTTCACCCCATACTACAACATAATCACCCACAGTTCACCCCATACTACAACATAATCACCCACAGTTCACCCCATACTACAACATAATCACCCACAGTACACCCCATACTACAACATAATCACCCGCAGTTCATCCCATACTACAACATAATCACCCACAGTACACCCCATACTACAACATAATCACCCACAGTTCACCCCATACTACAACATAATCACCCACAGTTCACCCCATACTACAACATAATCACCCACAGTACACCCCATACTACAACATAATCACCCGCAGTTCATCCCATACTACAACATAATCACCCACAGTTCACCCCATACTACAACATAATCACCCACAGTACACCCCATACTACAACATAATCACCCACAGTACACCCCATACTACAACATAATCACCCGCAGTTCATCCCATACTACAACATAATCACCCACAGTACACCCCATACTACAACATAATCACCCGCAGTTCATCCCATACTACAACATAATCACCCACAGTACACCCCATACTACAACATAATCACCCACAGTACACCCCATACTACAACATAATCACCCACAGTACACCCCATACTACAACATAATCACCCACAGTTCACCCCATACTACAACATAATCACCCACAGTACACCCCATACTACAACATAATCACCCACAGTACACCCCATACTACAACATAATCACCCACAGTACACCCCATACTACAACACAATCACCCACAGTACACCCCATACTACAACATAATCACCCACAGTACACCCCATACTACAACATAATCACCCACAGTACACCCCATACTACAACATAATCACCCACAGTACACCCCATACTACAACACAATCACCCACAGTACACCCCATACTACAACACAATCACCCCATACTTTGTTTTATAGGACCCAATGTTTTAACTCAATCTGGTTTGAACTCTGTTTTGAACCCCTAGGCATCATCGGCTACGCCCCGTATGTGAACAAGATCGTAGAGCAGTGGAACCTTCACGAGAACGATGACGACCAACTGTTCTACACCAAAATATACCTGGACCCTCAGCAGAGGGTGAGTGATGGCTCTAGCAACGCTGGGGGTCGTAAACTAAACTGTTTTCACTCACGGTACTGTAATTCATATGCTAAAACTATTTTTTTCTATTATACTTGGGACTTTTCTATAGGGTAAATGCTCAAGAATGTGCTTCAGTATATACATTGTTGCGGTTCCTACGGTTGTATTACCGCCATGCCAGAAGTCATGAGTCATGACCGCAGTAAAATTACACGTTACCGTTGAGGTCATGTTTAATCTCCTTTTATGCATTCTGGACATGTGTTGGTAGTACCCAACTCGCTAATGACCACCTGGGCTCTACTGTCCCTCCATCAGGTCCTAATGGTCTGGTACTCAGGGCTCTATTGTCCCTCCATCAGGTCCGAATGGTCTGGTACTCAGGGCTCTACTGTCCCTCCATCAGGTCCTAATGGTCTGGTACTCAGGGCTCTATTGTCCCTCCATCAGGTCCTAATGGTCTGGTACTCAGGGCTCTACTGTCCCTCCATCAGGTCCTAATGGTCTGGTACTCAGGGCTCTATTGTCCCTCCATCAGGTCCGAATGGTCTGGTTCTCAGGGCTCTACTGTCCCTCCATCAGGTCCTAATGGTCTGGTACTCAGGGCTCTACTGTCCCTCCATCAGGTCCTAATGGCCTGGTACTCAGGGCTCTATTGTCCTTCCATCAGGACCTAATGGTCTGGTACTCATTTAACATTTACATTTAAGTCATTTAGCAGACGCTCTTATCCAGAGCGACTTACAAATTGGTGCATTCACCTTATGATATCCAGTGGAACAACCACTTTACAATAGTGCATCTAACTCTTTTAAGGGGGGGGGGGTTAGAAGGATTACTTTATCCTATCCTAGGTATTCCTTAAAGAGGTGGGGTTTCAGGTGTCTCCGGAAGGTGGTGATTGACTCCGCTGACCTGGCGTCGTGAGGGAGTTTGTTCCACCATTGGGGTGCCAGAGCAGCGAACAGTTTTGACTGGGCTGAGCGGGAACTGTACTTCCTCAGAGGTAGGGAGGCGAGCAGGCCAGAGGTGGATGAACGCAGTGCCCTTGTTTGGGTGTAGGGCCTGATCAGAGCCTGAAGGTACGGAGGTGCCGTTCCCCTCACAGCTCCGTAGGCAAGCACCATGGTCTTGTAGCGGATGCGAGCTTCAACTGGAAGCCAGTGGAGAGAGCGGAGGAGCGGGGTGACGTGAGAGAACTTGGGAAAGTTGAACACCAGACGGGCTGCGGCGTTCTGGATGAGTTGTAGGGGTTTAATGGCACAGGCAGGGAGCCCAGCCAACAGCGAGTTGCAGTAATCCAGACGGGAGATGACAAGTGCCTGGATTAGGACCTGCGCCGCTTCCTGCGTGAGGCAGGGTCGTACTCTGCGAATGTTGTAGAGCATGAACCTACAGGAACGGGTCACCGCCTTGATGTTAGTTGAGAACGACAGGGTGTTGTCCAGGATCACGCCAAGGTTCTTAGCACTCTGGGAGGAGGACACAATGGAGTTGTCAACCGTGATGGCGAGATCATGGAACGGGCAGTCCTTCCCCGGGAGGAAGAGCAGCTCCGTCTTGCCGAGGTTCAGCTTGAGGTGGTGATCCGTCATCCACACTGATATGTCTGCCAGACATGCAGAGATGCGATTCACCACCTGGTTATCAGAGGGGGGAAAGGAGAAGATTAATTGTGTGTCGTCTGCATAGTAATGATAGGAGAGACCATGTGAGGATATGACAGAGCCAAGTGACTTGGTGTATAGCGAGAATAGGAGAGGGCCTAGAACAGAGCCCTGGGGGACACCAGTGGTGAGAGCACGTGGTGCGGAGACAGATTCTCGCCACGCCACCTGGTAGGAGCGACCTGTCAGGTAGGACGCAATCCAAGCGTGGGCCGCGCCGGAGATGCCCAGCTCGGAGAGGGTGGAGAGGAGGATCTGATGGTTCACAGTATCAAAGGCAGCCGATAGGTCTAGAAGGATGAGAGCAGAGGAGAGAGAGTTAGCTTTAGCAGTACGGAGCGCCTCCGTGACACAGAGAAGAGCAGTCTCAGTTGAATGACTAGTCTTGAAACCTGACTGATTTGGATCAAGAAGGTCATTCTGAGAGAGATAGCAGGAGAGCTGGCCAAGGACGGCACGTTCAAGAGTTTTGGAGAGAAAAGAAAGAAGGGATACTGGTCTGTAGTTGTTGACATCGGAGGGATCGAGTGTAGGTTTTTTCAGAAGGGGTGCAACTCTCGCTCTCTTGAAGACGGAAGGGACGTAGCCAGCGGTCAAGGATGAGTTGATGAGCGAGGTGAGGTAAGGGAGAAGGTCTCCGGAAATGGTCTGGAGAAGAGCTCTATTGTCCCTCCATCAGGTCCTAATGGCCTGGTACTCAGGGCTCTATTGTCCCTCCATCAGGTCCTATTGGCCTGGTACTCAGAGCTCTATTGTCCCTCCATCAGGTCCTAATGGCCTGGTACTCAGGGCTCTATTGTCCCTCCATCAGGTCCTAATGGCCTGGTACTCAGGGATCTATTGTCCTTCCATCAGGACCTAATGGTCTGGTACTCAGGGCTCTATTGTCCCTCCATCAGGTCCTATTGGCCTGGTACTCAGAGCTCTATTGTCCCTCCATCAGGTACTAATGGCCTGGTACTCAGGGCTCTATTGTCCCTCCATCAGCTCTTAATGGCCTGGTACTCAGGACTATATTGTTCCTCCATCAGGTCTCTAATGGCCTGGTACTCAGGGCTCTATTGTTCCTCCATCAGGTCTCTAATGGCCTGGTACTCAGGGCTCTATTGTTCCTCCATCAGGTCTCTAATGGACTGGTACTCAGGGCTCTATTGTCCCTCCATCAGGTCCTAATAGCCTGGTACTCAGGGCTCTACTTCATCAGGTCCTAATGGCCTGGTACTCAGGACTATATTGTTCCTCCATCAGGTCCTTATGACCTGGTACTTAGGGCTCTATTGTCCCTCCATCAGGTCCTAATAGCCTGGTACTCAGGGCTCTACTTCATCAGGTCCTAATGGCCTGGTACTCAGGGCTCTATTGTCCCTCCATCAGGTCCTAATGGCCTGGTATTCAGGGCTCTATTGTCCCTCCATCAGGTCCTAATGGCCTGGTACTCAGGGCTCTATTGTCCCTCCATCAGGTCCTAATGGCCTGGTACTCAGGGCTCTATTGTCCCTTCATCAGGTCCTATTGGCCTGGTACTCAGGGCTCTATTGTCCCTCCATCAGGTCCTAATGGCCTGGTTCTCAGGGCTCTATTGTCCCTCCATCAGGTCCTATTGGCCTGGTACTCAGGGCTCTATTGTCCTTCCATCAGGTCCTATTGGCCTGGTACTCAGAGCTCTATTGTCCATCCATCAGGTCCTAATGGCCTGGTACTCAGGGCTCTATTGTCCCTCCATCAGGTCCTAATGGCCTGGTACTCAGGGCTCTATTGTCCCTCCATCAGGTCCTAATGGCCTGGTACTCAGGGCTCTATTGTCCCTTCATCAGGTCCTTATGGCCTGGTACTCAGGGCTCTATTGTCCCTCCATCAGGTCCTAATGGCCTGGTACTCAGGGCTCTATTGTCCCTCCATCAGGTCCTAATGGCCTGGTACTCAGGGCTCTATTGTCCCTTCATCAGGTCCTTATGGCCTGGTACTCAGGGCTCTATTGTTCCTCTAACCACTCTGACATCAATGCAAATGCAGTCCAAAATCACATCAAACACCTTTCATCAAAGCAGTATCGTGCCTTTAAAACTCACTTCACTGTGATGAACAATTTGAAGTAAGAAGTTTAACAACAGGTTGAAACAGAGTGGAGAACACGGTTGTTTTAATGTTGTTTCAAAGCCAAACACAACGAAACGGACAGCGCTTTCAAAGGCGACGATTCATTCACAACACCCATATGCATGTTGGAGCGAAGGCTTATGAGCCCAAGCCAAAAATAACTGAACTGAACTGAACTGAATTAAAATTATGCTTGTGCCGTTATACAATACATAGCCTACTGCATATTACGCACGGCAGAGAAACATACAACTAAACTGATTTAATTTGAGTAATCACCTTTGACTATGGATATATCATTATGCATACTGGATGGACTGGTTACCTTATGCTACGCGCCACGATGTCTATCAATGAGTCTGGGGGAGGACGTATAGCCCCAGGCCATGCTTTTGGTTCATTGATTGTGCAGGGTGGCGTACTGTTAGCTAACAATTATAGTGAATTTGTAATTGTACTTGTACTCTCTCTCCTTTATTCCGTTCTCGAGCACTCAGAGGGGCTGTCAACAGTTTAGTGAAATATGTTTTGTTATTAAAAGATGTTACTATCAATGTTCCTGAACGTAATTGACTTGGTTTCCCACTGGTTAGCTGCAGGAACAAGGTTGAAGAGCCCATGGCATACAGAGTTTGGACAGAAAATCACCTGTCTGGCAATGGGAGCCTCTCAAACAGTGGTTGATGTGTGGAGGGAAATAAGTCCTGTTATATTTATTTTCAGCTGCTCATATTAATCACAGCTCCGCTATGATATCTAAGTAGCCTACCAGGCATTATTAAAAACGGACCTCTGTTTGCACCTTTCATGAAAATCACCTTCCGGGTTTTAAAACCATGGAAAACAACAAAACTATGTTTAAACTAGTCTGAAGAGAATGGAAATTCACATGAGCACCACAATGCCTATTCCACCCATGCTCTACCAAGGTTTTCCAGCTACTATGGTAGCTACCCTATGTTGGTCAATTGTACTTCAAACAATGTACAGTTGAAGTCGGAAGTTTACATACGCCTTAGCCAAATACATTTAAACTCAGTTTTTCACAATTCCTGACATTTAATCCTAGTAAAAAGTCCCTGTCTTAGGTCAGTTAGGATCACCACTTTATTTTAAGAATGTGAAATAACAGAATAATAGTAGAGAGAATGATTTATTTCAGCTTTTATTTCTTTCATCACATTCCCAGTGGGTCAGAAGTTTACATACACTCTGTTAGTATTTGGTAGCATTGCCTGTAAATTGTTTAACTTGGGTCAAACGTTTCGGGTAGCATTCCACAAGCTTCCCATAATAAAGTTGGGTGAATTTTGGCCCATTCCTCCTGACAGAGCTTGTGTAACTGAGTCAGGTTTGTAGGCCTCCTTGCTCGCACACGCTTTTTCAGTTCTGTCCACACATTTTCTATAGGATTGAGGTCAGGGCCTTGTGATGGCCACTCCAATACCTTGACTTTGTTGTCCTTAAGCCATTTTGCCACAACTTTGGAAGTATGCTTGGGGTCATTGTCCATTTGGAAGACCCATTTGTGACCAAGCTTTAACTTCCTGACTGATGTCTTGAGATGTTGCTTCAATATATCCACATAATTTCCTGCCTCATGATGCCATCTATTTTGTGAAGTGCACCAGTCCCTCCTGCAGCAAAGCACCCCCACAACATGATGCTGCCACCCCCATGCTTCACGGTTGAGATGGTGTTCTTCGGCTTGCAAGCCTCCCCTTTTTCCTTCAAACACAACAATGGTCATTATAGCCAAAGATTCTATTTTTGTACGATCTTTGTCCCCATGTGCAGTTGCAAACCGTAGTCTGGCTTTTTTTATGGCGGTTTTGGAGTAGTAGCTTCTTCCTTGCTGAGCGGCCTTTCAGGCTATGTCGATATAGGACTCGTTTTACTGTGGATATAGATACTTTTGTACCTGTTTCCTCCAGCATCTTCACATGGTCCTTTGCTGTTGTTCTGGGATTGATTTGCACTTTTCGCACCAAAGTACGTTCATCTCTAGGAGACAGAACACGTCTCCTTCCTGAGCGGTATGACGGCTGCGTGGTCCCATGGTGTTTATACTTGTGTACTATTGTTTGTACAGATGAATGTGGTACCTTCAGGCATATGGAAATTGCTCCCAAGGATGAACCAGATTTGTGGAGGTCTACAATTTCTTTTCTGAGGTCTTGGCTGATTTCTTTTGATTTTCCCATGATGTCAAGCAAAGAGGCACTGAGTTTTAAGGTAGGCCTTGAAATACATCCACAGGTACACCTCCAATTGACTAAAATTATGTAAATTAGCCTATCAGAACCTTCTAAAGTCATGACATCATTTTCTGGTATTTTCCAAGCTGTTTAAAGACACAATCAACTTCGTGTATGTAAACTTCTGACCCACTGTATTTGTGATACAGTGAATTATAAGTGAAATAATCTGTCTGTAAACAATTGTTGGAAAAATTACTTGTGTCATGCACAAAGTAGATGTCCTAACCGACTTGCCAAAACTATAGTTTGTTAACAAGAAATGTGTGGAGTGGTTGAAAAATTAGTTTTAATGACTCCAACCTAGGTGTATGTAAACTTCCGACTTCAACTGTATATATACACTGCTCAAAAAAATAAAGGGAACACTTAAACAACACAATGTAACTCCAAGTCAATCACACTTCTGTGAAATCAAACTGTCCACTTAGGAAGCAACACTGATTGACAATAAATTTCACATGCTGTTGTGGAAATGGAATAGACAAAAGGTGGAAATTATAGGCAATTAGCAAGACACCCCCAATAAAGGAGTGGTTCTGCAGGTGGTGACCACAGACCACTTCTCAGTTCCTATGCTTCCTGGCTGATGTTTTGGTCACTTTTGAATGCTGGCGGTGCTTTCACTCTAGTGGTAGCATGAGACGGAGTCTACAACCCACACAAGTGGCTCAGGTAGTGCAGCTCATCCAAGATGGAACATCAATGCGAGCTGTGGCAAGAAGGTTTGCTGTGTCTGTCAGCGTAGTGTCCAGAGCATGGAGGCGCTACCAGGAGACAGGCCAGTACATCAGGAGACGTGGAGGAGGCCGTAGGAGGGCAACAACCCAGCAGCAGGACCGCTACCTCCGCCTTTGTGCAAGGAGGAGCACTGGCAGAGCCCTGCAAAATGACCTCCAGCAGGCCACAAATGTGCATGTGTCTGCTCAAACGGTCAGAAACAGACTCCATGAGGGTGGTATGAGGGCCCGACGTCCACAGGTGGGGGTTGTGCTTACAGCCCAACACCGTGCAGGACGTTTGGCATTTGCCAGAGAACACCAAGATTGGCAAATTCGCCATTGGCGCCCTGTGCTCTTCACAGATGAAAGCAGGTTCACACTGAGCACATGAGCACATGTGACAGACGTGACAGAGTCTGGAGACGCCGTGGAGAACGTTCTGCTGCCTGCAACATCCTCCAGCATGACCGGTTTGGCGGTGGGTCAGTCATGGTGTGGGGTGGCATTTCTTTGTGGGGCCGCACAGCCCTCCATGTGCTCGCCAGAGGTAGCCTGACTGCCATTAGGTACCGAGATGAGATCCTCAGACCCCTTGTGAGACCATATGCTGACACATGCACATTTGTGGACTGCTGGAGGTCATTTTGCATTTTCGTAGCCTAGCAAGACTGTGGCATGCGTCTTTACACTTTTTGTATTTAAATTAATTTAACCTTTATTGGACTAGGCAAGTCAGTTCAGAACAAATTCATATTTACAATGACGGCCTACCAAAAGGCCTCCTGCGGGAACGGGGTCTGGGATTAAAGAGAAAAACATAAAGAGAGACCTAAGACAACAACATAGCAAGGCAGCAACACATGAAAACACAGCATGGTAGCAGCACAACATGACAACAACATGGCAGCAACACAACATGGTATAAACATTATTGGGCACAGACAACAGCACAAAGGGCAAGAAGGTAGAGACAACAATACATCACGTGAAGCAGCCACAACTTTCAGTAACAGTGTCCATGATTGAGAATTTGAATGAATAGAGAGAGATAAAACTGTCCAGTTTGAGTGTTTTTTGCAGCTGGTTCTAGGCGCTAGCTGCAGCGAACTGAAAAGAGGAGTGATCCCCTCTGCTGCGCGCTGTAAACCGGACACACTGAAACAGCCCAACTGATGTTGAATTCACTGACACTAGCGCATCAGGCTGTAATTTCATTAAAGTAGATGCATCAACTGTTGACTTATTTAAACTCGCTTGTGTCCTATTTGGCCCGCGGGGCCTTGTGTTTGACACGTGTGCTAGCCTGTTAGCCACGTTATGACTGACGTGTGATCATCACCCCCTTGCTAGTCTGATTGTATTGACATTTACAGCCTTAGTTAAAGTCGTCCATGTTCATAAAAATATTGAGTAATTGTAAGTGAACCATTTCATCACAAATGTGTTGAGGCAGCAAAACAAGTTATGATTTACAACCTGATAGCAATATGTTTTAGGGACTGCCAAGAAATATATTGGTGAATTATATTAATCATGCATTGAAAGGCATCAATCTGTTCTGCCAACTATGCCTTAGTGTACATCAAGGACTGTTGAGTCACACAGAAACAATTTTTTAAAACCTCCTTGATAAAGTTGGTTGTTGAAGCATGAACTGGAAATACGATATCTTGGACTGATATTAAGGAATGTGTTCAGTATATAGACATAGACATAGCGGGAGCCTTTACAGAGGGTAAGTGCTGTAAGTACTGTTTACAGAGGGTTAGACTCTCAGTTATCATAGAGTCATGATAACTGGGAGTCTAACCAGGGTTGTTATCCCATCACATGTCCTCATAAAATGCCTGAAAACACATCACATCCCAGAAGACAAACCGATTTAAAATAACCTGATGTTTTCACTTGTCATTTTTTATTTAAATGTTCTTTATCTTTTTTTTTCAGGAGAGTTTGAACATGAGTTTGGACCACAAGTCTCAGATTTTCCAGAATTTAAACGGAGCAATCGGTGAGTTACCACAGCAAGCCTTTATTAGGGGAGAATGGGGTATGTTGTGCCGTGTTTTATGTTCAGCATCGCTCCGTCAAGGGAAAAATGGTGTTCTTTCTAACAGTGATATCTACATATATTTCATGATGTTGTGTTATCCCTGGAAATAATCAGAATTCATTTAAACATAACAGTTTGGTTTCTTGGCACAACACACCCCGGGTATGGGGTACGTTTAGAACAGGGACCGGGTAAGTTGAGCCATCACTGGGTAAGTGGGTGATGGTGTCTTGTGATGGTGCTGGCAGGATAAAGTTTAATTCATGGAATGGGGGTGTGCTATATTGTATATCTTAAATGTATGCCTACATTCTGATGTAGATCTCTCTGTTCAATATCACTTAACCTTCCATTTCTTGTCCAGTTGTCTCGGACAGGGATGTTATTTTGATGTGCCAATTCGTAGACAAGTTATCTGCTTTTGACGTTAGTAAGCTCATGAAACTGGTCTGCGAGATTTTTTGATATGTTTATCAAGCTCAGACTCCATGTCATCAGATCTTGTGTTCCTCTGCTGCTCTGTCACAGCCTCTCTTCACAAAGCTCCTTGTTTTACGTTTGTATACGCGGGGCATGATGATGTCTGCCCCAAGGCCGTTGGCTCAACTTACGATGATGTCTGCTCTGTACCAATACATATGCTCCATCTTGAGTTCATATACGTGACACATTGCAACATGCATATCATATCATGCATAAAACTGACAGAATGTAATCATCATTTGTATGGGGTATGTTGGCCATTGGCTCAATTTACCCCGTGGCCATTGGCTCAAATTACCCCGTGGCCATTGGCTCAACTTACCCCGTGGCCATGGGCTCAAGTTACCCCGTGGCCATTGGCTCCACTTACCCCGTGGCCATTGGCTCCACTTACCCCGTGGCCATTGGCTCAACTTACCCCGTGGCCATTGGCTCAACTTACCCCGTGGCCATTGGCTCCACTTACCCCGTGGCCATTGGCTCAACTTACCCCGTGGCCATTGGCTCCACTTACTCCATGGCCATTGGTTCAACTTACTCCATGGCCATTGGCTCAACTTACCCCATGGCCATTGGCTCCACTTACCCCGTGGCCATTGGCTCAATTTACCCCATGGCCATTGGCTCCACTTACCCCGTGGTCATTGGCTCAACTTACCCCGTGGCCATTGGCTCCACTTACCCCGTGGCCATTGGCTCAATTTACCCCATGGCCATTGGCTCCACTTACCCCTCAAATGTAATAATAATAAATAAAAGAAATACCTTATTTTACATAAGTATTCAGACCCTTTGCTATGCCACTCGAAATGGAGCTCAGGTGCTTCCTGTTTCCATTGATCATCCTTGAGATGTTTCTACAACTTAATTGGAGTCCACCTGTGGTAAATTCAATTGATTGGACATGATTTGGAAAGGCACACACCTGTCTATAGAAGGTCCCACCGTTGACAGTGCATGTCAGAGCAAAAACCAAGCCATGAGGTCGAAAGAATTGTCCGTAGAGCTCCGAGACAGGATTGTGTAGAGCCATAGATCTTGGGAAGGGTACCAAAACATTTCTGCACCATTGAAGGTCCCCAAGAACACAGTGGCCTCCATCATTCTTAAATGGAAGAAGTTTGGAACCACCAAGACTCTTCCTAGAGCTGGCTGCCCTGCGAATGTCACTCTGGCAGAGATCCAGAGTTTCTCTGTGGAGATTGGAGAACATTCCAGAAGGACAACCGTCCCTGCAGCACTCCACCAATCAGGCCTTTATGGTAGAGTGGCCAGATGGAAGCCACTCCTCAGTAAAAGGCACATGACAGCCCGCTTGGAGTTTGCCAAAAGGCACCTAAAAGTACTCTCAGATCATGAACTCTTTGTCCTGAATGCCAAGCATCACATATCTGGAGGGAACCAGGCACCATCCCTACAGTGAATCATGGTGGTGGCAGAGTCATGCTGTGGCAATGTTTTTTCAGCGGCAGGGACTTGGAGACTAGTCAGAATTGAGTGAAAGATGAACAGATCGAAGTACAGAGAGATCCTTGATAAAAACCTGCTTTCAAGTGCTAAGGACCTCAGCCTGGGGCAAAGTTTCACCTTCCAACAGGACAATGACCCTAAGCACACAGCCAAGACAACGCAGGAATGGCTTCGGGACAAGTCTCTGAATGTCCTTGAGTGGCCCATCCAGAGCCCGGACTTGAACCCGATCGAACATCTCTGGAGAGACCTGAAAATAGCTGTGCAGCAATGCTCCCCATGCAACCTGACAGAGCTTGAGAGGATCTGCAGAGAAGAATGGGAGAAACTCCCCAAATGCAGGTGTGCCAAGTTTGTAGCATCATACCCAAGAAGACTCGAGGCTGTAATCGCTGCCAAAGGTGTATTTTTTTTATTTTTATAAAATTGCAAAAATTTATAAAAACGTTTTTTGCTTTGTCATTTTGGGGTATTGTGATGTCATTATGGGGTATTGTGTGTAGATTGATGAGGGGGAAAAACTATTTAATCCATTTTAGAATAAGGAGGTAACAACAAAATGCGTATTAAGTCAAGGGGTCTGAATACTTTCCGAATTTGGCTTGGTGAAAATCTTTTTTTTTTTTTTTAGCTTACAACTTTTTCCATGTGGTTTTCTCCTTCACAGACTTCATGAAACGATGACCTCTTCCTAAATATTTGGTCAAATTATACATGTTGTGTGTGGTTTCCTTTAAACAATGGGTGGCTCAACTACCACTTTGGCTCGTTTTACCCCTCTATCCCCTAAACCGCTTCCCAGAGTCTCGGTGTCTTATCTCCAGCTGATGAAAATAAAACTCAGGAAAACTATTTATAGATTTTGGAATTGTACCAATCTGTAAAAACAACTTTTATCATTTTCACGACCTTATTCACAGAGAGAGACTACATTTAATAGACAGCTACTGAGTTCTGTTTTTGCCTGTGACTGTTTATTTCGCCAAAGAGCCAAAGAGCCAGACAGAATCCAGACAGAGCCTTGTGACAGCCAGCCTTGTGACAGCCAGATAAATAAAGGGTTGGGATTATGTTTAGATACGGTAAGGCCCTGCCCCAGTAGCCAGCATAATACACCCTGTTCTTCTGTCTCTCCATAAAGACGAAGTTCTTCTGAAGTTTGGAACGGAGAGAGTACGAGTCAGAAACACCGTGTACGACACACTGCCAGTGGTCGTCCATGGAAACGCCAACACCAAAGTGAGTAAGACATTATTAATGTTTGAACATGCTGGAATCGTAAACGGTTTAATCCACTGTCCAGGTGTCTGAGTACAGATCCATGACCCCCAGTTCAGAAACATTTATGATCACTGTTTCTGGAGAAAACAAAACCAGCCTTCTCCCTCCCGCCCTCCGTCCATCCTCCCTCCGTAACATTTATGATCACTGTTTCTGGAGAAAACAAAACCAGCCTTCTCCCTCCCGCCCTCCGTCCATCCTCCCTCCGTAACATTTATGATCACTGTTTCTGGAGAAAACAAAACCAGCCTTCTCCCTCCCGCCCTCCGTCCATCCTCCCTCCGTAACATTTATGATCACTGTTTCTGGAGAAAACAAAACCAGCCTTGTTGAATTATGTCAGTGTTTCACTTTGCTTTATTTGAGTTAGAATGATAAGATGCACCCCCCCCCCCCCCCCCCCCACCCCGGAGCTGCCTGGAAGGCTTGTGGTCAGGCCAACTTTCTGAGGTTCCTGTCCAATAGCTGTGCTGAAACATCTCTAGAGGGATTCTGCAGGATTCTACGTTGGAGGAATGATTGGGACTCTTTAGAATCTGTGTGGGGGAACTTCACTGGAATCCAGCCAACATTTGGTGTCACTCCCTCCTCATCTCTACCTCCCTCACTCCCTTCTCTTACTACATCCCTCTCCCTCCCTCACTACATCCCTATCCCTCCCTCACTCCCTTCTCTCACTACATCCCTCTTGATCACATCCTCCCTCTTCCCCCTCCCTCCATCCATCCAACCCTCTCTCTCTCTCTCACCCCTCTCTGCAATTTAACCTCTCCCTCCCTCATCCATCTCTCCCTCTGTCCACCCCCCCTTTCTCCGTCCACCCCCCCCCTCTCTCCGTCCACCCCCCCTTCTCCCTCCCTCCGTCCATCCCCCCTTCTCCCTCCCTCCATCCCCCCTTCTCCCTCCCTCCCTCCGTCCATCCCCCCTTCTCCAGTCCCTCCATCCATCCATCCCCCCCTTCTCCAGTCCCTCCATCCATCCATCCCCCCCTTCTCCCTCCCTCCATCTGTCCATCCCCCCCTTCTCCCTCCCTCCCTCTGTCCATCCCCCCCTTCTCCCTCCCTCCCTCCCTCCCTCCCTCCCTCCCTCCGTCCATCCCCCCCTTCTCCCTCCCTCCCTCCGTCCATCCCCCCCTTCTCCCTCCCTCCCTCCCTGCCTCCCTCCCTCCCTCTGTCCATCCCCCCCTTCTCCCTCCCTCCCTCTGTCCACCCCCCCTTCTCCCTCCCTCCATCCGTCCATCCCACCCTTCTCCCTCCCTCCCTCCGTCCATCCCCCCTTCTCCCTCCCTCCCTCCGTCCATCCCCCCTTCTCCCTCCCTCCATCCGTCCATCCCACCCTTCTCCCTCCCTCCCTCTGTCCATCCCCCCTTCTCCCTCCCTCCCTCCGTCCATCCCCCCTTCTCCCTCCCTCCCTCCCTCCGTCCATCCCCCCTTCTCCCTCCCGCCCTCCGTCCATCCTCCCTCCGTACCAGTACTATAACACTGGGTCAGTGAGTCCATAGCAGGATGTCTGGTAAATTCAGAAATCATTCTCCTGGGAGACTCTTCTATACCTCTAGTCTTTCCTCACAGCTGACAGTAATCATTCTCCTGGGGCTGCACCGAGTCTGGAACCAGCAGAACCCAGAACATCTTCTACCCCCAAGCTATAAGACTGCTAAATAGTCTGCGTAGCTATTGGTTAACTATTTACCTATATGTATTGACTCTTTTTGCACTAATTCTTTGGACTCATCACTTTATCCTACCTATGTAGATATCTACCTCAATTACCTTGTTCCCCTGCACATTGACTCTCTATTGGTACGACCTGATGAAGTGCATGCCAGCCTGGGCAGACGTGTCATCATACAGAACCTTATAAATGTACCAGCAGCCGTGACGAACGGAGAGGTGCGGCGGGTAGCCTAGTGGTTAGAGTGTTGGACTAGTAACCAGCAGGTAGCCTAGTGGTTAGAGTGTTGGACTAGTAACCAGCAGCGTAGCCTAGTGGTTAGAGTGTTGGACTAGTAACCAGCAGGTAGCCTAGTGGTTAGAGTGTTGGACTAGTAACCAGCAGGTAGCCTAGTGGTTAGAGCGTTGGACTAGTAACCAGCAGGTAGCCTAGTGGTTAGAGCGTTGGACTAGTAACCAGCAGGTAGCCTAGTGGTTAGAGTGTTGGACTAGTAACCAGCAGGTAGCCTAGTGGTTAGAGTGTTGGACTAGTAACCAGCAGCGTAGCCTAGTGTTTAGAGTGTTGGACTAGTAACCAGCAGCGTAGCCTAGTGGTTAGAGTGTTGGACTAGTAACCAGCAGGTAGCCTAGTGGTTAGAGTGTTGGACTAGTAACCAGCAGGTAGCCTAGTGGTTAGAGCGTTGTACTAGTAACCAGCAGGTAGCCTAGTGGTTAGAGCGTTGGACTTGTAACTGAAAGGTTGCAAGATCGAAAGGTTGCAAGATCGAATCACTGAGCTGACAAGGTAAAAATCTGTCGTTCTGCCCCTGAAAAAGGCAGTTAACCCACTGTTCATAGGCCGTCAATGTAAATAAGAACTTTTTCTTAACTGACTTGCCTAGTTAAATAAAGGTCAAATAAAATAAAAAAGTAGCTTTTGAGAACAGTGAGTTATTAAGGTCAGGTTAAGGCCTGGTTAATGGACTATCTTAACAACCTGTCAAAAAGTTAACGGCAGGATTAACACAACAGTTTATCTGGGTTCAATAAAGTCTAGTTTAGTTGCATCTGAAAGACATCTGTTGTGTGGTTGTTGTCGTCAGGCGAGTTAGAGCGGAGAATCCATGGCTTACAATGATTAGAAACACACGCTCGTACACACACACACACACACACACACACACACACACACACACACACACACACACACACACACACACACACACACACACACACACACACACACACACACACACACACACACACTTCACCTCCAACAGTTCTATTATGTACCATCTCCCAGATAATCTGTTGTTTAGCCAAGACATGGATCCCAACACTAGTGCTGTCGTCAAAATGCTCCCACGTGTGTGTGTGTTTTGCTATGGGGATATCTATGATTGTATGATGATGAATTGCACTCTGGGGTTCAAACTGCTGTCAGATAGACACTAGTGAGTAGGCAGAATAATACACTCCCTTTAGGAAGGGTATATTTAAGGCTATATTCCTCCTCTTCCCTCTCCTCCTCTTCCCTCTCCTCCTCTTCTCCTCTCCTTCTCTTCCCTCTCCTTTCCCCCTCTCCTCCTCCTCTTCTCCTCTCCTTCTCTTCCCTCTCCTTCTATTCCCTCTCCTTTCCCCCTCTCCTCCTCTTCTCCTCTCCTTCTCTTCCCCCTCCTTCTCTTCCCTCCTTCTCTTATCCTCTCCTTCTCTTCCCTCCTTCTCTTATCCTCTCCTTCTCTTTCCTCCTTCTCTTCTCCTCTCCAACCAATGTCATTGTAAATACAACCCATAATTATGTTTATTTATTTTCCCTTACGTTAGCTCCTATAGAACATGTTGAATACACTGAAGCTAAACCTGCTTAGCTGCTAGTTATCTATCTATACAATATGACCTGCCTAGCTACTAGTGATCTATCTATACAGTATGACCTGCCTAGCTGCTAGTGATCTTTCTATACAATATGACCTGCCTAGCTGCTAGTGATCTATCTATACAGTAAGTCCTGCCTAGCTGCTAGTGATCTATCTATACAATATGACCTGCCTAGCTGCTAGTGATCTATCTATACAATATGACCTGCCTAGCTGCTAGTTATCTATCTATACAGTATGACCTGCCTAGCTGCTAGTGATCTATCTATACAGTATGACCTACCTAGCTGCTAGTTATCTATCTATACAGTATGACCTACCTAGCTGCTAGTGATCTATCTATACAGTATGACCTGCCTAGCTGCTCATGATCCATCTATACAGTATGACCTGCCTAGCTGCTAGTTATCTATCTATACAGTATGACCTGCCTAGCTGCTAGATATATATCTATACAGTATGACCTGCCTAGCTGCTAGTTATCTATCTATACAGTATGACCTGCCTAGCTGCTAGTGATCTATCTATACAGTATGACCTGCCTAGCTGCTAGTTATCTATCTATACAGTATGACCTGCCTAGCTGCTAGTGATCTATCTATACAATATGACCTGCCTAGCTGCTAGTTATCTATCTATACAATATGACCTGCCTAGCTGCTAGTGATCCATCTATACAATATGACCTGCCTAGCTGCTAGTGATCTATCTATACAATATGACCTGCCTAGCTGCTCGTGATTGACTTCAGAAGGGAGAATAATTACTCCTCTCCTGTGACCTGTCTGTGACCTCTCAGTCCAGACGGACATTCCTGCAGACCTACGGTGCTCTGCTCAGAAGTAGTGTACTGTGTAGGGAATAGAGTGGCAGTTTGGATGCGACCTATTGAACTTACTACCACAGTAAATCACTAGTAAACACAGACTACCACCAAACACCCATGTGGAATATACTGTTCTCTTAATACTATATGAAACTTTGTTGCAAAGGACAAATCAACATAGCATGAGAGGATAAGAGAAGGAGGGAAGAGAAGGAGAGGATAAGAGAAGGAGGGAAGAGAAGGAGAAGATAAGAGAAGGAGAAGAGAAGGAGAGGATAAGAGAAGGAGGGAAGAGAAGGAGAGGATAAGAGAAGGAGGGAAGAGAAGGAGAGGATAACATGACAATGGGGGATAAGAGAAGGAGGGAAGAGAAGGAGAGGATAGCATGACAATGGGGGATAAGAGAAGGAGGGAAGAGAAGGAGAGGATAAGAGAAGGAGGGAAGAGAAGGAGAGGATAAGAGAAGGAGGGAAGAGAAGGAGAGGATAAGAGAAGGAGAGGATAAGAGAAGGAGGGAAGAGAAGGAGAGGATAAGAGAAGGAGAGGATAAGAGAAGGAGGGGATAAGAGAAGGAGGGAAGAGAAGGAGCGGGAGGAGAAGGAGAGGATAAGAGAAGGAGAGGATAAGAGAAGGAGGGAAGAGAAGGAGCGGGAGGAGAAGGAGAGGGTAAGAGAAGGAGAGGATAAGAGAAGGAGCGGGAGGAGAAGGAGAGGGTAAGAGAAGGAGAGGGTAAGAGAAGGAGAGGGTAAGAGAAGGAGAGGATAAGAGAAGGAGGGAAGAGAAGGAGTGGATAAGAGAAGGAGGGAAGAGAAGGAGAGGATAAGAGAAGGAGGGAAGAGAAGGAGAGGATAAGAGAAGGAGCGGGAGGAGAAGGAGAGGGTAAGAGAAGGAGAGGGTAAGAGAAGGAGAGGGTAAGAGAAGGAGATGGTAAGAGAAGGAGGGAAGAGAAGGAGTGGATAAGAGAAGGAGTGAAGAGAAGGAGAGGATAAGAGAAGGAGGGAAGAGAAGGAGAGGATAAGAGAAGGAGGGAAGAGAAGGAGAGGTTAAGAGAAGGAGCGGGAGGAGAAGGAGCGGGAGGAGAAGGAGAGGATAAGAGAAGGAGAGGATAAGAGAAGGAGAGGATAAGAGAAGGAGGGAAGAGAAGGAGAGGATAAGAGAAGGAGAGGATAACAGAAGGAGGGAAGAGAAGGAGAGGGAAGAGAAGGAGAGGGAGGAGAAGGAGGGAAGAGAAGGAGTGGGAGGAGAAGGAGGGAAGAGAAGGAGAGGATAAGAGAAGGAGGGAAGAGAAGGAGAGGATAAGAGAAGGAGATGATAAGAGAAGGAGCGGGAGGAGAAGGAGGGAAGAGAATGAGGGAAGAGAAGGAGAGGATAGCATGACAATTGGGAATAAGAGAAGGAGGGCAGAGAAGGAGCGGGAGGGAAGAGAAGGAGGGAAGAGAAGGAGAGGATAGCATGACAATGGGGGATAAGAGAAGGAGGGAAGAGAAGGAGAGGATAAGAGAAGGAGCGGGAAGAGAAGGAGGGAAGAGAAGGAGAGGATAGCATGACAATGGCGTTTGTTGATTCATGATCTATTTGTTCTTTACTTCCAGATGTATTTGAACTATCTAGGGAACTACATCCCCAACTCCTGGAACTATGAGAGAGGCTGCGGCGTCTGTGACCACAACATGGTGGATTTGTCTCAGCTTAAAGTGAGTGAACCACACAAATCCAAATCTCCTCATCTTCTCCTCACCTCCTCCCACTCCTCCTCTTCCTCCTCCTCCTCTTCTTCTTCCTTCTCCTCTTCTTCCTTCTCCTCCTTTTCCCTCTCCTCCATTCCTCCTTCCTTCTCCTCCTCTCCTCCTTTCCTCTCCTCCTCCTCCTCTTCCCTCTCCTCCTCCTCCTCCTCTTCCTCATCCTTCCTTCTCCTCCTCTCCTCCTTTCCTCCTCCTCTTCCTCCTTTCCTTCTCCTCTTCCTCTTCCTCCTTTCCTTCTCCTCCTCCTCCTCTTCCCTCTCCTCCTCCTCCTTCCTTCTCCTCCTTTCCTCCTCCTCTTCCTCCTCCTACCTTCTCCTCCTTTCCTCCTCCTCTTCCTCCTCCTACCTTCTCCTCCTTCTCCTCCTTTCCTCCTCCTCTTCCTCCTCCTACCTTCTCCTCCTTCTCCTCCTCTTCTCCTCCTCCTCTCCTTCTCTTCCCTCTCCTACAAATATCATTGTAAATACAACCCATATTTATGTTTATTTATTTTCCCTTTTGTACTTTAACTATTTGCACTCTGTATATGGACATAATATGACATTTGAATTTTCTTTATTCTTTAGGAACTTCTGTGAGTGTAATGTTTACTGTCAATTTTGGTTTATTTTAATTTATTATCTATTTCACTTGCTTTGGCAATGTTAACATATGTTTCCCATGCCATTAAAGCCCGAGAGAGAGAGAGAGAGAGAGAGAGAGAGAGATGTAAATGTATTGATTAAGCCCTTGTATTTATAAAGCAATGCAGATGTAGAAGCACGGTGGCTAGGAAAAACTCCTAGGAAGAAACCTAGGAAGAAACCTACAGAGGAACCAGGCTCTGAGGGGTGGCCAGTCCTCTTCTGGCTGTGCTGGTGGAGATTATAAGAGTACATGGCCATTAAGGCCATGAACGTTTGAACATTCTTCAAGATGTTCAAACGTTCATAGATGACCAGCAGGGTCAAATAATATTCCCTGAGGTTGTAGAGGGAGCAACAGGTCAGCATTTCAGAAGTAATTGCCAGTTGGCTTTTCATAGCCGAGCATTCAGAGGTCGAGACAGCAGGTGCGGTAGAGAGAGAGAGGGAGGGTCGAAAACAGCAGGTCCGGGCCAAGGTAGCACATTTAGTGAACAGGTCAGGGTTCCATAGCCGCAGGCAGAACAGTTGAAACTGGAGCAGCAGCACGACCAGGTGGTCTTTGGACAGCCAGGACAGGAAAGAAAGAGAGAGAGAGATCCTCAGCTCCGTCATCTAACGTTTTCTACTGCTTCTGTCCCTCTCCTCCCCACCTACCTGTGCTCGAACCAGGGACCCTTTGCACACATTGCCAACAGTCACCCTCGAAGTATCGTTACCCATCGCTCCACAAAATCCGTGACCCTTGCAGAGCAAGGGGAACAACTACTTCAAAGTCTCAGAGCGAGTGACGTCACCGATTGAAACGCTATTAGCGCGCACCACCGCTAACTAGCTAGCCATTTCACACTGGTTACACTTGAGCTCCTGTTCCTCTTATATAATATTATCTCAACAGTATTGTGGAGCTCCTGCACCTAAATATAAACAGTACCAGCACCCAAAAATGAGTAGCGGAACCTATTTCAGTCCAAGTCCAGCACTGATAAGAAGTTATCAGGTAGGCCTATTTTATGATGTTTCCACTGGATCAGAGCATAACATGTTTCCCTTTTCACGCTGAGTGGTTATCGAAAAGGGAGAGAGCTGGAAAGATTTCTCAAATACATTGAGGAACTTATGGTACATTTTCAATGGATTTTAAAAACAGACTTTGTTTGCTTGCTTGCTGTTTGAGGTGAATAAAACATTGCTTTGAGAAGCTCCACAGGTCATTAGTGGTGGTCCGTTAAAAGCCAATCAGAAATACCATCAAATCCCCAAATGGGCACATTTGCGTGCAGTGAGAAATGTTCCGGGTGGGTAACCAGGGTAACTTAGCCTGGTGGATACAACTCCTGCTGAGCAGGACCATTAAATATAGGGCTGGTTGGACAGTGACACCCCTTTAAGTGAAGCTCAGTGAAAACCCAAACACCATGTCCTGCACCACAGCAGCTCTCTGTTTCCTCTGTCTAGAGTGGCTCTGAGACACTATTTTAATAAGGGTCTGCAGGGACACAGAGCACACCAACGGTCATTGTTGGGCTTCGAGGGTTACACACAGACACACAGAGATACACACAGACAGCGATATATACACAGAGATACACACAGACAGACAGACAGACAGAGATACACACAGAGATACACACAGAGATACACACAGACACACAGAGATACACACAGACACACAGAGATACACACAGACAGACAGAGATACACACAGACAGACAGAGATACACACAGACACACAGAAATACACACAGACAGACAGAGATACACACAGACACACAGACATACACACACACACACACACACACACACACTGATACAGACAGACAGAGATACAGACAGACGGAGATACAGACAGACGGAGATACAGACAGATGGAGATACAGACAGACAGACAGACAGAGATACACACAGACAGACAGACAGAGATACACATAGACAGAAACACACAGACACACAGACAGAGACACAGACAGAGACACACACACAGACAGAGACACACACACAGACAGAGACACACACACAGACAGAGACACACACACAGACAGAGACACACACACAGACAGAGACACACACACAGACAGAGAGACACACAGACAGAGATACACACACACAGACAGAGATACCCACACACAGACAGAGATACACACAGACAGAGAGACACACAGACAGAGAGACACACAGACAGAGATACACACAGACAGAGATACACACACACAGAGAAAAATACACACGTAGAGAGAGACACACAGATTTTTTTTTAATGTACTCTACTTGAGTGGGTGATCTTCCTGTCTGTTTTTCCACCCCTCTGGCTTGTGCGGTGGAGGAGATCTTGGTACTGTCGGGGACAACCCTGGTCTTTATAGTCTTATCAGTCACAGGAGTAACTGTCTCTATAGACATATCAGTGACAGGAGTAACTGTCTCTATAGACATATCAGTGACAGGAGTAACTGTCTCTACAGACATATCACTGACAGGAGTAACTGTCTCTATAGACATATCAGTGACAGGAGTAACTGTCTCCATAGACATATCAGTGACAGGAGTAACTCTCTCTATAGACATATCAGTGACAGGAGTAACTGTCTCTATAGACATATCAGTGACAGGAGTAACTGTCTCCATAGACATATCAGTGACAGGAGTAACTGTCTCTATAGACATATCAGTGACAGGAGTAACTGTCTCCATAGACATATCAGTGGCATGAGTAACTGTCTCTATAGACATATCAGTGACAGGAGTACCTGTCTCTATAGACATATCAGTGGCATGAGTAACTGTCTCTATATACATATCAGTGACAGGAGTACCTGTCTCTATAGACATATCAGTGACAGGAGTAACTGTCTCTATAGACATATCAGTGACAGGAGTACCTGTCTCTATAGACATATCGCTGACAGGAGTAACTGTCTCTATAGACATATCAGTGACAGGAGTAAGAACTGTCTCTATAGACATATCAGTGACAGGAGTAACTGTCTCTATAGACATATCACCGACAGGAGTAACTGTCTCTATAGACATATCAGTGACAGGAGTAAGAACTGTCTCTATAGACATATCAGTGACAGGAGTAACTGTCTCTATAGACATATCAGTGACAGGAGTAACTGTCTCTATAGACATATCACTGACAGGAGTAACTGTCTCTATAGACATATCAGTGACATGAGTAACTGTCTCTATAGACATATCACTGACAGGAGTAACGGTCTCTATAGACATATCAGTGACAGGAGTAACTGTCTCCATAGACATATCAGTGGCATGAGTAACTGTCTCTATAGACATATCAGTGACAGGAGTACCTGTCTCTATAGACATATCAGTGGCAGGAGTAACTGTCTCCATAGACATATCAGTGGCATGAGTAACTGTCTCTATAGACATATCACTGACAGGAGTACCTGTCTCTATAGACATATCACTGACAGGAGTAACTGTCTCTATAGACATATCAGTGACAGGAGTAAGAACTGTCTCTATAGACATATCAGTGACAGGAGTAACTGTCTCTATAGACATATCAGTGACAGGAGTAACTGTCTCTATAGACATATCAGTGACAGGAGTAACTGTCTCTATATACATATCACTGACAGGAGTAACTGTCTCTATAGACATATCAGTGACAGGAGTAACTGTCTCTATAGACATATCAGTGACAGGAGTAACTGTCTCTATAGACATATCACTGACAGGAGTAACTGTCTCTATAGACATATCAGTGGCATGAGTAACTGTCTCTATAGACATATCAGTGACAGGAGTAACTGTCTCTATAGACATATCACTGACAGGAGTAACTGTCTCTATAGACATATCAGTGGCAGGAGTAAGATCTGTCTCTAACAGTAACTGTCTACTTCGTTGTGTGTCTGTCTGTCTCTCCTCCCCTCTTTCGTTCCATTTTTCACTTCGTTCAGGGATATAAACATAGACATGGGGAATGTTTAGAAGCTTGGATGGTTAACAGAATACATCATCAAGCACATGGTGATCTGAACACCCCGCTACACTGCTGTCTCCAGAGAGTCTCTATTCCTCTCACTTTACCGTGTGAGGTCTATGAAGGGATGTATTCACTCTGTTTCACTGTGTCTGGCGCTAACTCACACAAACCAACCCAGCTGTATAAAAGACCTCTTTGGGAGAATCTCTAGAAGACGTCTTCAACGAACCATCCGCTACCTTACTACCATTGAATATGATGAATGGTCAAATCCTCAGAAATCCTGCCTCTCATCTGCTTGATAATGGGCAGGGTATTGGAAGCTGAGGGTAAGCGGTGAATATTTCACACTGCTGTGCTATTCAGAGGCATATTTACTGGACCGTACTGAAGGTTGGATGGTTCAGAGAAAGACTTCCTGGACTCTGGGACCTGTATGGAGGTCAGAGGGTTCCAATTTCCCAACAGTTTCAACAGAGCGGTTCAAGAACATTGTCCCCGCTGTGTCCTGTGAGTGAGTGATAGAGAGGGAGAGAGAGAGAGAAGCCCTGGCTGTGTGTGAGGGATAGGGGGTGAGCTCAGGTCACTGTGTGCCCTGTCCCAGGCCGTCCTCCTTGCTATGTATACTGTGGTTTTGGGACAGGGCCTAGGTCCTAGCAGCAGAAAGACACGTTGTTGTTGCTGACACTCTAACATTTGAAGGCTTGTCTCTGTAGGCGGAGCTCTTGTCCTGCTTTCTCCGAGACTCTGCAGCATCCTTCCCTCTCTTTCTTTACCTTTTCTTTTCTTCATTTCTTTCTGTCCGTAACAATTTAAGGCGCCCTCTGGCTTGGTCACTGGGTGTCACTTCCATCCTTGGAAGTTCTAGAACTCATTAGTCATCACGGAACTCGCAAATTAGATATTTTTTCATGCCTGTCCGGCTGGCCCAAGCCTGGTCTTTAGCCTGGTCGAGAGGAGGGAGGCCCTGTAGAAGCTGTGTGGACTGGAGAATCAGAGAGTCATGGGACACAACTCTCTCCTCTGTCTACTGTCTCTTCTGGGAGGGACAAGCTCTCAACCTCTTCAGAGAGGGACAAGCATACTTACTTGCAAGCCCTTAACCAACAGTGCAGTTCAAGAAGAGTTAAGAAAATATTTACCAAATAAACTAAAGTAAAAAATTATAAAAAGTAACAATAACGAGGCTATATACAGGGGGTACTTGTACTGAGTCAGTGTGTGAGGGTACAGGTTAGTTGAGGTAATTTGTACATATAGGTAGGGGTAAAGTGACTATGCATAGATAATTAATAGTGAGTAGCAGCAGTGTACAAAACAAATGGAGGGGGTCAATGTAAATTGTCCGGTGGCCATTTGATTAATTCTACACCAGTCTAATGGCTTGGGGGTAGAAGCTGTTAAAGAACCTTTTGGTCCTAGACTTGGCGCTCCGGTACCGCTTGCCGTGTGGTAGCAGAGAGAACCATCTATAACTTGGGTGACTGGAGTCTCTGATAATTTTATGGGCTTTCCTCTGACACCGTCTAGTATATAAGTCCTGGATGGCAGGAAGCCTGGCCCCAGTGATGTACTGGGCTGTACTCACTACCCTCTGTAGCGCCTTACGGTCAGATGCCGAGCAGTTACCACACCAGGCAGTGATGCAACCGGTCAGGATGCTCTCGGTGGTGCAGCTGTAGAACTTTTAGAGGATCTGGGGACCCATGCCAAATCTTTTCAGTGTCTTCAGGGAGGGTCCCACACAAACATGATTTCATTGAGTCTGAACAGACATAACTGCCCTTCTCTGTTGTTGTTGTCAATTCTAGTTTGATTGTACGTGTTGCAGGTGTTGTTGACATCATTTTCTGTTTATGATTAATGAAGTAAAGTGTTAGTAAAAGTGAGAAATGATGTTAGTGAATAAAATACCTAATTGGATGAATTATTGAACACAGCGGGAACACTTTATATGGATATGCTCTACAACAGTGGTCACCAACCTTTTCTGAGTCGAGATCACTTCCGGGTCAAAAAGCAAGCTGAGATCTACTGCTCAGATGTTGATTTTACATTTAACCTCAGACAAAGAGTTCCGTAGGAATGAAGTTTGGGCAGTTGGCCTAGTACATTATCAGAGCATATTGGCTATATGATTGGCCTGACAATATTGTTAATCAGACCATTTATATATTTCAAAACTCCAGCTTTGATAACAAAATAGATCAGTTGGTTTAGCACTTGTGAGGCACTGTGGAGCTCTTTGATGAATTTAAATAATTAGCTGTTTTATTTTACTGGGCTGATTGTACCGGCATCTGATGGTCAACGAGGTCAGATCACCACGTCAGTGGTCTTCTGGTCGAAAAGTCTTTCTGGTCGAAAAGTCGATTTTTCCCAACCGCCTCTCACGGTCCGCCTCTCACCGCCTCTCACTGCTCTCTCCTTCCTTTCCTCCGGTGAGACTGACCAGAGAGAGGGGACACGGTCTTCCACCCGATGGTCGAAACTCGAGTCGCACCGCATCTGCCTCACGCACAAAATCATGTTGTTCCAATGACCAGAGAAAGGGAAATATTCCTTAATATTAAAATCGACACGACGAGCCGCTAATAATAATAAAACGCAGGGCTGTCGATACTTGGCTACTGATTCATTGCAGCTGCAGCCCGAGCGGAGGTACGGAGAAGCTCGTTTTGTTATAGTGTTGAATAAAAACATTTGACGGTGCTGAATAGAAACTTCAACATTAACTCATAAAAACAGCAGCTCTTTGCTGTATTCGTTGACAGTCTCTCGGTGGTCATGGTTTTAAAAGTAATTTAATATTACGTAGGCTAATAGCCTATTAAACTTGGCTGTGGCCCGGGTCATGGAAGCTCTGTAGCCACGGTGATTTGAGCTATCCGATTCTGTAGCGCAGTAGGTGCACTCGATTTAGTCAGATTTGCCGGTCCGCC
The DNA here is from genome assembly GCF_045679555.1 of Salvelinus alpinus. Taxonomy (NCBI): domain Eukaryota; kingdom Metazoa; phylum Chordata; class Actinopteri; order Salmoniformes; family Salmonidae; genus Salvelinus; species Salvelinus alpinus. The sequence continues at coordinate 48,652,371 of NC_092093.1, forward strand.
GTGTAGGTGGAGTTTGACTCATGGGAACACTTTGCTTACCCGGTGTGCAGGACTTTTGAATCAAGTGCACCTTCCGGCACCAGCTCAACAAGATTTTTTTTAAAGGAGCGCAAGCCTTTATCGTTCATTGGCTTTTCTACAGAAATATTTGGTGATCGACTAGGAATTATTTATTTAAAAAAACAATTTTTTACTTTTATTTAACCAGGTAGACCAGTTGAGAACAACTTCTCATTTACAACTGCGACCTGGCCAAGATAAAGCAAAGCAGTGTGACAAAAACAACAACAGAGTAACACAGAGTTACACATAAACAAACGTACCGTCAATAACACAATAGAAAAATCTATGTATAGTGTGTGCAAATGTAGAAGAGTAGGGAGGTAGGAAATAAATAGGCCATAGAGGCGAAATAATTACAATTTAGCAAAGTAACACTGGAGTGATAGATGTGCAGAAGATGATGTGCAAGTAGAAATACTGGTGTGCAAAAGAGCCAAAAAAGTTGTAAAAAAATAATATGGGGATGAGGTAGGTAGTTGGATGGGCTATTTACAGATGGGCTGTGTACAGCTGCAGCGATCTGTGAGCTGCTCAGATATCTGATGTTTAAAGCTAGTGAGGGAGATATGTCTCCAACTTCAGCGATTTTTGCAATTCGTTCCAGTCATTGGCAGCAGAGAACTGGAAGGAAAGGCGGCCAAAGGAGGTGTTGGCTTTGGGGATGACCAGTGAGATATACCTGCTGGAGCGCGTGCTACGGGCGGGTTTTGTTATGGTGACCAGTGAGCTGAGATAAGGCAGAGCTTTACCTAGCAAAGACTTATAGATGACCTGGAGCCAGTGGGTTTGGCGATGAATATAGCGACGGCCAGCTGACGAGAGCGTACAGGTCGCAGTGGTGGGTGGTATATGGGGCTTTGGTGACAAAAGGATGGCACTGTGATAGACTGCAACCTGTCGACCACTGCTCTACAGACTACCAGTAACAATTCAACTAAATATCTACTAACCCTAACCTTAACCCTTATCCTAACCCTAACCCTAGCTCTAGCTCTAACCCTAGCTCTAACCCTAACCCTAGCTCTAACCCTAACCCTAGCTCTAGCTCTAACCCTAACCCTAACCCTAGCTCTAACCCTAACCCTAGCTCTAGCTCTAACCCTAACCCTAACCCTAGCTCTATTCCTAACCCTAGCTCTAGCTCTAACCCTAACCCTAGCTCTAGCTCTAACCCTAACCTTAACCCTTACCCCAGGGATCATCAACTAGATTCAGCCTCAGGCGATGTTTTCTTGAGCGGATGGTCGGGTGGCGGAACATAACTACAAATAATTTGTAGACTGCAAATGAACTGCAAGAATCTCAAACAGATATAGTGTTTGACTAAAACATAATCATTTCAAACCTTGATTACATTTGTATACGATCACGTGTCTCTCTACTTGGGAACAGATTTCTTAAATTAAAATCACTTGGAGTCGACTTATTGGTGTTTTTAGTCTTTTATGTTCAACAATTTTCTTTGCTCAGAAAACTTGGGGGGCCAAATAAAACCACCCGCGGGCCAAATTCGGCATGTTGGGGAACCCTACCTTAACCCTTATTCTAACTTTAACCCTAATCTTAACAAGCAGTTGCTTATCATGAGATTTGTTGACAGTATCTACGAGAAAATCCTGACTATCCAAATAAAGTGTGACCAGAACAGATTTCCATCAATGTGTCGGTAAGTGTGGTTTAATAACAGTGTGTCTTGTATCAACAGGAGTATCCCACTGTGATGGTTGGAGTGTTCATCGAACAGCCCACTCCTTTCCTCTCTCAATTCTTCCAGAGACTTGTGACCCTCGACTACCCCAAACATAAACTTAACGTCTTCGTTCATAACAATGTGAGTATGGAGTATCTGCAGCTGGACCTTGGCTCTGGATCGACTCAGTATGGCAGAGTGCAAGACACAGCTCCCGATCCATCAACCATGTCCTCTTCTCTCTCTCAGTTCTCTATAATATAACTGTAATATTAGTAATAATTATCTGTCTGTGTCTCTCGGTCTCTCTTTCTCTCTTTCTCTCTCTCTGCAGGAGGTTTACCATGAGAGACACATCCAGAAGTTTTGGGAGGAAAATAAAGACGTGTTCAAAAGCTTCAAGGTTGTGGGTCCGGAGGAGAACTTGAGCCAAGGAGAGGCCAGGAACATGGGCATGTACGTACGCTACCCGACCTGTGTGTGTGATTCATCTAGTTGTGTGTGTTCCCGTCTCTCTTCCCTGAAACCTTCCCCCCTCACCTCAGAGAGACTAGGGCCCCTAAACCTCCCCCTCACCTCACCTCAGAGAGACTAGGGCCCCTAAACCTCCCCCTCACCTCAGAGAGACTAGGGCCCCTAAACCTCCCCCTCACCTCACCTCAGAGAGACTAGGGCCCCTAAACCTCCCCCTCACCTCAGAGACACTAGGGCCCCTAAACCTTCTCACCTCAGAGACACTAGGGCCCCTAAACCCCCCCCCATCCGCATCTCAGAGAGACTAGGGCCCCTAAACCTTCTCACCTCAGAGACACTAGGGCCCCTAAACCTCCCCCGATCCGCACCTCAGAGACACTAGGGCCCCTAAACCTTCCCCCCATCCTCACCTCAGAGAGACTAGGGCCCCTAAACCCCCCCCGCATCCTCACCTCAGAGAGACTAGGGCCCCTAAACCTTCCCCCCATCCTCACCTCAGAGAGACTAGGGCCCCTAAACCTCCTCCTCACCTTTACCTCAGAGAGATTAGGGCCCCTAAACCTTCCCCCCATCCTCACCTCAGAGAGACTAGGGCCCCTAAACCTTCCCCACCTCACCTCAGAGAGACTATGGCCCCTAAACCTCCCCCTCACCTCACCTCAGAGAGACTAGGGCCCCTAAACCTCCCCCTCACCTCACCTCAGAGAGACTAGGGCCGGTAAACATTCCCCCTTCACCTCAGAGAGACTAGGGCCCCTAAACCTTCCCCCCTCCACCTCACCTCAGAGAGACTAGGGCCCCTAAACCCCCCCCCCCCCCCATCCTCACCTCAGAGAGACTAGGGCCCCTAAACCTTCCCCCCATCCTCACCTCAGAGAGACTAGGGCCCCTAAACCTCCCCCTCACCTTTACCTCAGAGAGACTAGGGCCCCTAACCCCCCCCCCCCCCCCATCCTCACCTCAGAGAGACTAGGGCCCCTAAACCTTCCCCCCTTCACCTCACCTCAGAGAGACTAGGGCCCCTAAACCTCCCCCTCACCTCAGAGAGACTAGGGCCCCTAAACCTCCCCCTCACCTCACCTCAGAGAGACTAGGGCCCCTAAACCTCCCCCCTCACCTTTACCTCAGAGAGACTAGGGCCCCTAAACCTTCCCCCCCTCACCTCACCTCAGAGAGACTAGGGCCCCTAAACCTTCCCCCCATCCTCACCTCAGAGAGACTAGGGCCCCTAAACCTTCCCCACCTCACCTCAGAGAGACTAGGGCCCCTAAACGTCCCCCTCACCTCACCTCAGAGAGACTAGGGCCCCTAAACCTCCCCCTCACCTCACCTCAGAGAGACTAGGGCCGGTAAACATTCCCCCTTCACCTCAGAGAGACTAGGGCCCCTAAACCTTCCCCCTTCACCTCACCTCAGAGAGACTAGGGCCCCTAAACCTTCCCCCCTTCACCTCACCTCAGAGAGACTAGGGCCCCTAAACCTCCCCCTCACCTCAGAGAGACTAGGGCCCCTAAACCTCCCCCTCACCTCACCTCAGAGAGACTAGGGCCGGTAAACATCCCCCCTTCACCTCAGAGAGACTAGGGCCCCTAAACCTTCCCCCCCTTCACCTCACCTCAGAGAGACTAGGGCCCCTAAACCTTCCCCCCTTCACCTCACCTCAGAGAGACTAGGGCCCCTAAACCTCCCCCTCACCTCAGAGAGACTAGGGCCCCTAAACCTCCCCCTCACCTCACCTCAGAGAGACTAGGGCCCCTAAACCTCCCCCCTCACCTCAGAAGGAACTGTCTAGCTGCGTGACAACAAACTTAGGAGTAGGCAAGACAGCACGAACAGATCTGGCACCAGGCTACGTTGGGTGTCCCATAGGTCGGCGCACAATTGGCCCAGCGTCGTCCAGGTTTGGTGTAGGCCATCATTGTAATTAAGAATTTGTTCTTAACTGACTTAACTAGTTAAATAAAGGTTAGACAGGACAAACAGATCTGGCACCAGGCTAGGTTAGACAGCACAAACAGATCTGGCACCAGGCTAGGTTAGACAGCACAAACAGATCTGGCACCAGGCTAGGTTAGACAGCACAAGCAGATCTGGCACCAGGCTAGGTTAGACAGCACAAACAGGTCTGACACCAGGCTAGGTTAGACAGCACAAACAGATCTGACCCTAGGCTCTCAATGAACTCATTGAACACAAAGAGAGCATGCCAATGTTTTAGATCACTAGACAGGACAAGACAGAGTAGGACAGGATGGGCATGACAGGACAGGACAGGGACGGACGTGGTAGGTCGGGACAGGGCAGGTCGGGACATGTCGGGACAGGACAGGGCAGGTCGGGACAGGACAGGGCAGGTCGGGACAGGACGGGGCAGGACAGGGCAGGTCGGGACAGGGCAGGTCGGGACAGGGCAGGTCGGGACAGGGCAGGTCGGGACAGGGCTGGTCGGGACGGGGCAGGTCGGGACGGGGCAGGTCGGGACAGGGCAGGACAGGTCGGGACGGGACAGATCTGGACAGGATGGGACAGGGCAGGTCGGGACAGGTCTGGACAGGACGGGACAGGGCAGGTCGGGACAGGGCAGGACGGGACAGAGCAGGTCGGGACAGGGCAGGTCGGGGCGGGACGGGGCAGGTCGGGACGGGAGGGGGCAGGTCGGGACGGGGCAGGTCGGGACAGGGCAGGTCGGGACAGGGAAGGTCGGGGCAGGTCGGGACAGGGCAGGTCGGGGCACGGGGCAGGTCGGGACGGGAGGGGGCAGGTCGGGACGGGGCAGGTCGGGACGGGAAAGGTCGGGACAGGGCAGGTCGGGACAGGGCAGGTCGGGGCAGGTCGGGACAGGGCAGGTCGGGACAGGGCAGGTCGGGACAGGTCGGGACAGGGAAGGTCGGGACAGGACAGGTCGGGACAGGGAAGGTCGGGACAGGGCAGGTCGGGACAGGACAGGTCGGGACAGGGCAGGTCGGGACAGGGCAGGTCGGGACAGGACAGGTCGGGACATGACCTGGCAGGTTGGGATGGCCCCCCCATTATTCACAATCCTCTCTAAGGGTTATCATTGGTCTGTAATATTCACATGAATATACAGTACATTAACCTCAGCTACACCCTTCATTGGGAACTGAATCTCTGTAGTAGGGAATTAGTAGTGTTTTAGTTAGGATCTAATCATTGGAAACGTGCAAAGTACAGTAGGACTTATGGTAAAGTATATGTTTGGTATCTAATCTCCCTATCATTATGATGTCCGTTGTAATTGATCAGTTGTATCTAATCTCCCTATCATTATGATGTCCGTTGTAATTGATCAGTTGTATCTAATCTCCCTATCATTATGATGTCCGTTGTAATTGATCAGTTGTATCTAATCTCCCTATCATTATGATGTCCGTTGTAATTGATCAGTTGTATCTAATCTCCCTATCATTATGATGTCCGTTGTAATTGATCAGTTGTATCTAATCTCCCTATCATTATGATGTCCGTTGTAATTGATCAGCTGTAATTAATATCCCTATCATTGATTGATTTCTCTTGTTCATGTCTGGTGCATAGGGAGTGGGTCCATATGTGAGGACTAAATGTATCTCATTTAAGACTTCAAAGTATGTGCTTGGTAGCTCATCAGGCCATCGTTTATAATTATAATGAATCAATGATTGATTAGACTTATTTCCTCCATGTCTCTACCCAAGGGGGCTGTGTCGTAAAGACCCAGGCTGTGACTACTATCTCAGTATGGACGCTGACGTGATGCTCACCAACAGACAGACCCTGAAGATCCTCATCGAGCAGAACAGGTGTGTTACTGTATTTCTGTCTCAGGCCATTTGAACAGGTGTGTTACTGTATTTCTGTCTCAGGCCATTTGAACAGGTGTGTTACTGTATTTCTGTCTCAGGCCATTTGAACAGGTGTGTTACTGTATTTCTGTCTCAGGCCATTTGAACAGGAACAGGTGTGTTACTGTATTTCTGTCTCAGGCCATTTGAACAGGTGTGTTACTGTATTTCTGTCTCAGGCCATTTGAACAGGAACAGGTGTGTTTCTGTATTTCTGTCTCAGGCCATTTGAACAGGTGTGTTACTGTATTTCTGTCTCAGGCCATTTGAACAGGAACAGGTGTGTTACTGTATTTCTGTCTCAGGCCATTTGAACAGGTGTGTTACTGTATTTCTGTCTCAGGCCATTTGAACAGGTGTGTTACTGTATTTCTGTCTCAGGCCATTTGAACAGGTGTGTTACTGTATTTCTGTCTCAGGCCAATTGAACAGAAACCGGTATGCTGTTTTTATATTGTTGTGGCCGTCGTCATAGGGACAGAAATCTCAAACATGCAATGTTTATGTACGTTCCGTGGGTAATATAGAACAGGTATGTTATTGTATTATACTGGTCTAGCGCTAGGGTCCAGCGGTAGAGACCAGCGGTAGAGACCAGCGGTAGGGTCCAGCGGTAGGGACCAGCGGTAGAGTCCAGCGGTAGGGACCAGCGGTAGGGTCCAGCGGTAGGGACCAGCGGTAGGGACCAGCGGTAGGGTCCAGCGGTAGGGACCAGCGGTAGGGTCCAGCGGTGGAGACCAGCGGTAGAGACCAGCGGTAGAGACCAGCGGTAGAGACCAGCGGTAGAGACCAGCGGTAGGGTCCAGCGGTAGGGTCCAGCGGTGGAGACCAGCGGTAGGGACCAGCGGTAGGGTCCAGCGGTAGAGACCAGCGGTAGGGTCCAGCGGTAGGGACCAGCGGTAGGGTCCAGCGGTAGAGACCAGCGGTAGGGTCCAGCGGTAGAGACCAGCGGTAGGGACCAGCGGTAGGGTCCAGCGGTAGAGTCCAGCGGTAGGGACCAGCGGTAGGGTCCAGCGGTAGGGACCAGCGGTAGGGTCCAGCGGTAGAGACCAGCGGTAGGGTCCAGCGGTAGAGACCAGCGCTAGGGACCAGCGGTAGAGACCAGCGGTAGGGTCCAGCGGTAGAGACCAGCGGTAGGGTCCAGCGGTAGGGACCAGCGGTAGGGTCCAGCGGTAGAGACCAGCGGTAGGGTCCAGCGGTAGAGACCAGCGGTAGGGACCAGCGGTAGGGTCCAGCGGTAGAGTCCAGCGGTAGGGACCAGCGGTAGGGTCCAGCGGTAGGGACCAGCGGTAGGGTCCAGCGGTAGAGACCAGCGGTAGGGTCCAGCGGTAGAGACCAGCGCTAGGGTCCAGCAGTAGAGACCAGCGGTAGGGACCAGCGGTAGGGACCAGCGGTAGGGTCCAGCGGTAGGGTCCAGCGGTAGGGTCCAGCGGTAGTGACCAGCGGTAGAGACCAGCGGTAGGGACCAGCGGTAGAGACCAGCGCTAGATACCAGCGGTAGGGACCAGCGGTAGGGTCCAGCGGTAGGGTCCAGCGGTAGGGACCAGCGGTAGGGACCAGCGGTAGAGACCAGCGGTAGAGACCAGCGGTAGGGTCCAGCGGTAGGGTCCAGCGGTAGGGTCCAGCGGTAGAGACCAGCGGTAGAGACCAGCGGTAGAGACCAGCGGTAGGGACCAGCGGTAGGGTCCAGCGGTAGAGTCCAGCGGTAGGGACCAGCGGTAGGGTCCAGCGGTAGGGACCAGCGGTAGGGTCCAGCGGTAGAGACCAGCGGTAGGGTCCAGCGCTAGGGACCAGCGGTAGAGACCAGCGGTAGGGACCAGCGGTAGGGTCCAGCGGTAGGGACCAGCGGTAGGGTCCAGCGGTAGAGACCAGCGGTAGAGACCAGCGGTAGGGTCCAGCGGTAGGGACCAGCGGTAGGGACCAGCGGTAGAGACCAGCGCTAGGGTCCAGCGGTAGGGACCAGCGGTAGGGACCAGCGGTAGGGTCCAGCGGTAGAGACCAGCGGTAGGGAACCAGCGGTAGGGTCCAGCGGTAGGGTCCAGCGGTAGAGACCAGCGGTAGAGACCAGCGGTAGGGTCCAGCGGTAGGGACCAGCGGTAGAGACCAGCGGTAGGGACCAGCGCTAGGGTCCAGCGGTAGGGTCCAGCGGTAGAGACCAGCGGTAGGGTCCAGCGGTAGGGTCCAGCGGTAGGGACCAGCGGTAGGGACCAGCGGTAGGGTCCAGCGGTAGAGACCAGCGGTAGGGTCCAGCGGTAGGGTCCAGCGGTAGAGACCAGCGGTAGGGTCCAGCGGTAGAGACCAGCGGTAGGGACCAGCGGTAGGGTCCAGCGGTAGGGTCCAGCGGTAGGAACCAGCGGTAGGGTCCAGCGGTAGGGACCAGCGGTAGGGTCCAGCGGTAGAGACCAGCGGTAGGGTCCAGCGGTAGAGACCAGCGCTAGGGTCCAGCGCTAGGGTCCAGCGGTAGAGACCAGCGGTAGGGACCAGCGGTAGGGTCCAGCGGTAGGGACCAGCGGTAGGGTCCAGCGGTAGAGACCAGCGGTAGGGTCCAGCGGTAGGGACCAGCGGTAGAGACCAGCTGTAGGGACCAGCGGTAGAGACCAGCGCTAGATACCAGCGGTAGGGACCAGCGGTAGGGTCCAGCGGTAGGGTCCAGCGGTAGGGACCAGCGGTAGGGACCAACGGTAGAGACCAGCGGTAGAGACCAGCGGTAGGGACCAGCGGTAGGGTCCAGCGGTAGAGACCAGCGGTAGGGTCCAGCGGTAGGGACCAGCGGTAGGGTCCAGCGGTAGAGACCAGCGCTAGGGTCCAGCGGTAGCGTCCAGCGGTAGAGACCAGCGGTAGAGACCAGCGGTAGGGACCAGCGGTAGGGTCCAGCGGTAGGGTCCAGCGGTAGGGTCCAGCGGTAGAGACCAGCGGTAGAGTCCAGCGGTAGGGTCCAGCGGTAGAGACCAGCGGTAGGGTCCAGCGGTAGGGTCCAGCGGTAGGGACCAGCGGTAGGGTCCAGCGGTAGGGTCCAGCGGTAAAGACCAGCGGTAGAGACCAGCGGTAGAGACCAGCGGTAGGGACCAGCGGTAGGGTCCAGCGGTAGGGTCCAGCGGTAGAGACCAGCGGTAGGGTCCAGCGGTAGGGACCAGCGGTAGAGACCAGCGGTAGAGACCAGCGGTAGGGTCCAGCGGTAGGGACCAGCGGTAGAGTCCAGCGGTAGAGACCAGCGGTTGGGTCCAGCGGTAAAGACCAGCGGTAGGGACCAGCGCTAGGGACCAGCGGTAGAGACCAGCGGTACAGACCAGCGGTAGGGACCAGCGGTAGAGACCAGCGGTAGGGTCCAGCGGTAGGGTCCAGTGGTAGGGACCAGAGGTAAAGACCAGCGGTAGGGTCCAGCGGTAGGGTCCAGCGGTAAAGACCAGCGGTAGAGTCCAGCGGTAAGGTCCAGCGGTAGGGACCAGCGGTAGGGTCCAGCGGTAGGGTCCAGCGGTAGGGTCCAGTGGTAGGGACCAGCGGTAGGGTCCAGCGGTAGGGTCCAGCGGTAGGGTCCAGCGGTAGAGACCAGCGGTAGGGACCAGCGGTAGGGTCCAGCAGTAGAGTCCAGCGGTAGGGACCAGCGGTAGGGTCCAGCGGTAGGGACCAGCGGTAGGGTCCAGCGGTAGAGACCAGCGGTAGGGTCCAGCGGTAGAGACCAGCGGTAGGGACCAGCGGTAGGGTCCAGCGGTAGAGACCAGCGGTAGGGACCAGCGGTAGAGACCAGCGGTAGGGACCAGCGGTAGGGAACCAGCGGTAGGGTCCAGCGGTAGAGACCAGCGGTAGGGTCCAGCGGTAGAGACCAGCGGTAGAGACCAGCGGTAGGGTCCAGCGGTAGGGACCAGCGGTAGAGACCAGCGGTAGGGACCAGCGGTAGGGTCCAGCGGTAGAGACCAGCGCTAGGGACCAGCGGTAGAGACCAGCGGTAGGGCACCCGCGGTAGGGAACCAGCGGTAGGGTCCAGCGGTAGGGTCCAGCGGTAGAGACCAGCGGTAGAGACCAGCGGTAGGGTCCAGCGGTAGGGTCCAGCGGTAGGGACCAGCGGTAGGGACCAGCGGTAGGGTCCAGCGGTAGAGACCAGCGGTAGGGTCCAGCGGTAGGGACCAGCGGTAGGGTCCAGCGGTAGAGACCAGCGGTAGAGATCAGGGCTAGATACCAGCGGTAGGGACCAGCGGTAGGGTCCAGCGGTAGGGTCCAGCGGTAGGGACCAGCGGTAGGGACCAGCGGTAGGGACCAGCGGTAGAGACCAGCGGTAGAGACCAGCGGTAGAGACCAGCGGTAGGGACCAGCGGTAGGGTCCAGCGGTAGAGACCAGCGGTAGAGACCAGCGGTAGAGACCAGCGGTAGGGACCAGCGGTAGGGTCCAGCGGTAGAGTCCAGCGGTAGGGACCAGCGGTAGGGTCCAGCGGTAGGGACCAGCGGTAGGGTCCAGCGGTAGAGACCAGCGGTAGGGTCCAGCGCTAGGGACCAGCGGTAGAGACCAGCGGTAGGGACCAGCGGTAGGGTCCAGCGGTAGGGACCAGCGGTAGGGTCCAGCGGTAGAGACCAGCGGTAGAGACCAGCGGTAGGGTCCAGCGGTAGGGACCAGCGGTAGGGACCAGCGGTAGAGACCAGCGCTAGGGTCCAGCGGTAGGGACCAGCGGTAGGGACCAGCGGTAGGGTCCAGCGGTAGAGACCAGCGGTAGGGAACCAGCGGTAGGGTCCAGCGGTAGGGTCCAGCGGTAGAGACCAGCGGTAGGGTCCAGCGGTAGGGTCCAGCGGTAGAGACCAGCGGTAGGGTCCAGCGGTAGAGACCAGCGGTAGGGACCAGCGGTAGGGTCCAGCGGTAGGGTCCAGCGGTAGGAACCAGCGGTAGGGTCCAGCGGTAGAGACCAGCGGTAGGGAACCAGCGGTAGGGTCCAGCGGTAGAGACCAGCGGTAGGGTCCAGCGGTAGGGTCCAGCGGTAGAGACCAGCGGTAGGGTCCAGCGGTAGAGACCAGCGGTAGGGTCCAGCGGTAGGGTCCAGCGGTAGGAACCAGCGGTAGGGTCCAGCGGTAGGGACCAGCGGTAGGGTCCAGCGGTAGAGACCAGCGGTAGGGTCCAGCGGTAGAGACCAGCGCTAGGGTCCAGCGCTAGGGTCCAGCGGTAGAGACCAGCGGTAGGGACCAGCGGTAGGGTCCAGCGGTAGGGACCAGCGGTAGGGTCCAGCGGTAGAGACCAGCGGTAGGGTCCAGCGGTAGGGACCAGCGGTAGAGACCAGCGGTAGGGACCAGCGGTAGAGACCAGCGCTAGATACCAGCGGTAGGGACCAGCGGTAGGGTCCAGCGGTAGGGTCCAGCGGTAGGGACCAGCGGTAGGGACCAGCGGTAGAGACCAGCGGTAGAGACCAGCGGTAGGGACCAGCGGTAGGGTCCAGCGGTAGAGACCAGCGGTAGGGTCCAGCGGTAGGGACCAGCGGTAGGGTCCAGCGGTAGAGACCAGCGCTAGGGTCCAGCGGTAGCGTCCAGCGGTAGAGACCAGCGGTAGAGACCAGCGGTAGGGACCAGCGGTAGGGTCCAGCGGTAGGGTCCAGCGGTAGGGTCCAGCGGTAGAGACCAGCGGTAGAGTCCAGCGGTAGGGTCCAGCGGTAGGGTCCAGCGGTAGGGTCCAGCGGTAGGGACCAGCGGTAGGGTCCAGCGGTAGGGTCCAGCGGTAAAGACCAGCGGTAGAGACCAGCGGTAGAGACCAGCGGTAGGGACCAGCGGTAGAGACCAGCGGTAGGGTCCAGCGGTAGGGACCAGCGGTAGGGTCCAGCGGTAGAGACCAGCGGTTGGGTCCAGCGGTAAAGACCAGCGGTAGGGACCAGCGCTAGGGACCAGCGGTAGAGACCAGCGGTACAGACCAGCGGTAGGGACCAGCGGTAGAGACCAGCGGTAGGGTCCAGTGGTAGGGACCAGAGGTAAAGACCAGCGGTAGGGTCCAGCGGTAGGGTCCAGCGGTAAAGACCAGCGGTAGAGTCCAGCGGTAAGGTCCAGCGGTAGGGACCAGCGGTAGGGTCCAGCGGTAGGGTCCAGCGGTAGGGTCCAGCGGTAGGGACCAGCGGTAGGGTCCAGCGGTAGGGTCCAGCGGTAGGGTCCAGCGGTAGGGTCCAGCGGTAGAGACCAGCGGTAGGGACCAGCGGTAGGGTCCAGCGGTAGAGTCCAGCGGTAGGGACCAGCGGTAGGGTCCAGCGGTAGGGACCAGCGGTAGGGTCCAGCGGTAGAGACCAGCGGTAGGGTCCAGCGGTAGAGACCAGCGGTAGGGACCAGCGGTAGGGTCCAGCGGTAGAGACCAGCGGTAGGGACCAGCGGTAGAGACCAGCGGTAGGGACCAGCGGTAGGGAACCAGCGGTAGGGTCCAGCGGTAGGGACCAGCGGTAGAGACCAGCGGTAAAGACCAGCGGTAGGGAACCAGCGGTAGGGTCCAGCGGTAGGGACCAGCGGTAGAGACCAGCGGTAAAGACCAGCGGTAGGGTCCAGCGGTAAGGTCCAGCGGTAGGGACCAGAGGTAGGGTCCAGCGGTAGGGTCCAGCGGTAGAGACCAGCGGTAGGGACCAGCGTTAGGGTCCAGCGGTAGAGTCCAGCGGTAGGGACCAGCGGTAGGGTCCAGCGGTAGGAACCAACGGTAGGGTCCAGCGGTAGAGACCAGCGGTAGAGACCAGCGGTAGGGACCAGCGGTAGAGACCAGCGGTAAAGACCAGCGGTAGGGAACCAGCGGTAGGGTCCAGCGGTAGGGACCAGCGGTAGAGACCAGCGGTAAAGACCAGCGGTAGGGTCCAGCGGTAAGGTCCAGCGGTAGGGACCAGAGGTAGGGTCCAGCGGTAGGGTCCAGCGGTAGAGACCAGCGGTAGGGACCAGCGTTAGGGTCCAGCGGTAGAGTCCAGCGGTAGGGACCAGCGGTAGGGTCCAGCGGTAGGAACCAACGGTAGGGTCCAGCGGTAGAGACCAGCGGTAGAGACCAGCGGTAGGGTCCAGCGGTAGGGTCCAGCGGTAGGGTCCAGCGGTAGGGACCAGCGGTAGGGTCCAGCGGTAGGGTCCAGCGGTAGGGTCCAGCGGTAGGGTCCAGCGGTAGAGACCAGCGGTAGGGACCAGCGGTAGGGTCCAGCGGTAGAGTCCAGCGGTAGGGACCAGCGGTAGGGTCCAGCGGTAGGGACCAGCGGTAGGGTCCAGCGGTAGAGACCAGCGGTAGGGTCCAGCGGTAGAGACCAGCGGTAGGGACCAGCGGTAGGGTCCAGCGGTAGAGACCAGCGGTAGGGACCAGCGGTAGAGACCAGCGGTAGGGACCAGCGGTAGGGAACCAGCGGTAGGGTCCAGCGGTAGGGACCAGCGGTAGAGACCAGCGGTAAAGACCAGCGGTAGGGAACCAGCGGTAGGGTCCAGCGGTAGGGACCAGCGGTAGAGACCAGCGGTAAAGACCAGCGGTAGGGTCCAGCGGTAAGGTCCAGCGGTAGGGACCAGAGGTAGGGTCCAGCGGTAGGGTCCAGCGGTAGAGACCAGCGGTAGGGACCAGCGTTAGGGTCCAGCGGTAGAGTCCAGCGGTAGGGACCAGCGGTAGGGTCCAGCGGTAGGAACCAACGGTAGGGTCCAGCGGTAGAGACCAGCGGTAGAGACCAGCGGTAGGGACCAGCGGTAGAGACCAGCGGTAGGGTCCAGCGGTAGGGTCCAGCGGTAGGGACCAGAGGTAGGGTCCAGCGGTAGGGTCCAGCGGTAGGGTCCAGCGGTAGGGTCCAGTGGTAGGGACCAGCGGTAAAGACCAGCGGTAGGGTCCAGCGGTAGGGTCCAGCGGTAAAGACCAGCGGTAGGGTCCAGCGGTAAGGTCCAGCGGTAGGGACCAGAGGTAGGGTCCAGCGGTAGGGTCCAGCGGTAGAGACCAGCGGTAGGGTCCAGCGGTAGAGACCAGCGGTAGGGTCCAGCGGTAGAGACCAGCGGTAGGGTCCAGCGGTAGGGTCCAGCGGTAGGGTCCAGCGGTAGGGTCCAGCGGTAGAGACCAGCGGTAGGGTCCAGCGGTAGGGTCCAGCGGTAGAGACCAGCGGTAGAGACCAGCGGTAGGGTCCAGCGGTAAAGACCAGCGGTAGGGTCCAGCGGTAGAGACCAGCGGTAGAGACCAGCGGTAAAGACCAGCGCTAGGGTCCAGCGGTAGGGACCAGCGGTAGAGACCAGCGGTAGGGACCAGCGGTAGGGACCAGCGGTAGGGTCCAGCGGTAGAGACCAGCGGTAGGGACCAGCGGTAGGGTCCAGCGGTAAAGACCAGCGGTAGGGACCAGCGGTAGAGACCAGCGGTAGAGACCAGCGGTAGGGTCCAGCGGTAGGGTCCAGCGGTAGGGTCCAGCGGTAGAGACCAGCGGTAGAGACCAGCGGTAGGGTCCAGCGGTAGGGTCCAGGGGTAGGGTCCAGCGGTAGGGTCCAGCGGTAGAGACCAGCGGTAGAGACCAGCGGTAGAGACCAGCGGTAGGGTCCAGCGGTAGGGTCCAGCGGTAGGGTCCAGGGGTAGGGTCCAGCGGTAGGGTCCAGCGGTAGAGACCAGCGGTAGAGTCCAGCGGTAAAGACCAGCGGTAGGGTCCAGCGGTAGGGTCCAGCGGTAGAGACCAGCGGTAGAGACCAGCGGTAGGGTCCAGCGGTAGGGTCCAGAGCTATGGTCCAGCGGTAGAGACCAGCGGTAGAGACCAGCGGTAGGGTCCAGCGGTAGAGACCAGCGGTAGAGACCAGCGGTAGAGACCAGCGGTAGGGACCAGCGGTAGGGTCCAGCGGTAGAGACCAGCGGTAGGGTCCAGCGGTAGGGTCCAGCGGTAGGGTCCAGCGGTAGAGACCAGCGGTAGAGACCAGCGGTAGAGACCAGCGGTAGGGTCCAGCGGTAGGGTCCAGAGGTATGGTCCAGCGGTAGAGACCAGCGGTAGAGACCAGCGGTAGGGTCCAGCGGTAGAGACCAGCGGTAGAGACCAGCGGTAGAGACCAGCCGTAGGGACCAGCGGTAGAGACCAGCGGTAGGGACCAGCGGTAGAGACCAGCGGTAGAGACCAGCGGTAGGGTCCAGCGGTAGGGTCCAGCGGTAGGGTCCAGCGGTAGAGTCCAGCGGTAGAGACCAGCGGTAGAGACCAGCGGTATGGTCCAGAGGTATGGTCCAGCGGTAGAGACCAGTGGTAGAGACCAGCGGTAGAGACCAGCGGTAGGGTCCAGCGGTAGAGACCAGCGGTAGAGACCAGCGGTAGAGACCAGCGGTTGAGACCAGCGGTATGGTCCAGAGGTATGGTCCAGTGGTAGAGACCAGCGGTAGAGACCAGCGGTAGAGACCAGCGGTAGAGACCAGCGGTAGGGTCCAGCGGTAGGGTCCAGCGGTAGGGACCAGCGGTAGAGACCAGCGGTATGGTCCAGCGGTAGAGACCAGCGGTAGAGCCCAGCGGTAGAGACCAGCGGTAGAGACCAGCGGTAGGGTCCAGCGGTAGAGACCAGCGGTAGAGTCCAGCGGTAGAGACCAGCGGTAGGGTCTCTACTGCTGTCTGTGAGTTCAGGCCCTGTTGAATTCAGTATAGTATAAGCTAACATTATGTTATGTCTGGTCTACTGTAATTTGACCCAGTGAGGTTCTGCTCTAGCAATTCCCACTTGGCAGCAGTCCTCCTGGTTCACTTTGGGAGTTGAGTTGAGTCTGAGATGCAGGATGTTTGGATGTTTGTTACATCCTTAAGACACCCAGTATTACGACATCCTGTTTGACAGAATTACGACATCCTGTTTTAAAGAATTACACACTCTTTCTCTCTCTCTCTCTCTCTCTCTCTCTCTCTCTCTCTTGTTCTCTCTCTCGTTCTCTCTCTCTCTCTCTCGTTCTCGTTCTCTCTCGTTCTCGTTCTCTCTCTCTCTCTCTCTCTCTCTCTCTCTCTCTCTCTCTCTCTCTCTCTCTCTCTCTCTCTCTCTCTCTCTCATGCTCTCTCTCATGCTCTCTCTCTTTCGTTCTCTCTCTCTCTCGTTCTCTCTCTCTCGTTCTCTCTCTCGTTCTCTCTCTCTCGTGCTCTCTCTCGCTCTCTCTCTCTTGTGCGCTTTCTCTTTCTCCTTTGTCTCTCTTTCTCGCTCTCTCTTAATTTCAATTCATTATTCAATTTAAAATACTTTATTGACATGGCAAGTTAAATTACTTACATTGTCAAAGTATACATATAACAAAAATGGTGGGACCAACAGCAATAATAATAGTAGTAGTGGACATGGGATTACAATCAACAACTACAACAACAATATGAATCAGAACAACAATACATTAAAGCAATGGTAGTAGACCAGTGTCAACATGACTGAGAAGACACATGACCTGGTATGAAAGACAAAACTAAACAGGAAATATTATCCACATTACATTGCACTTTTCACTGGCTGTCCCTCAGCTTGTGGCAAGAGGACACATATTTGGCCGCCAAAACTGCACATTTAGGCTTTTCACTCAATAAATATGACATTTTTTTTCTTAATCTTTTACAGTTTCAAATTCTTTGTACTGAATGATAGTGACAGTCTCTCTCTCTTTCTTCTTCTTCTCTTTTCTGCAGGAAAATAATTGGTCCTCTTGTCACTCGTCACGGCAAGTTGTGGTCCAACTTCTGGGGAGCGTTGAGTCTGGACGGATACTACGCGCGTTCTGAAGACTACATCGACATCGTGCAGAGCAAGCGTGTGTGAGTGTCCTGTCCTCAACCAATGGGGTCGGGTTCTTCCCTATAAACTATCCTTTCGTACGTCTTCGTATGTATAAATCAGCTTTCGGCTTATTTGTGAATTTCTGAGTATTACTCACTCACTGATCGGTTTCAGGGAAGCCACAGTGTCAGACACAGGAGGTTGGTGGCACCTTAATTGGGGAGGACGGGGCTCGTGGTAATGGCTGGAGGTGCAGAATGAGTGAAATGGTATCAAACACACGGTTTCTATTGGTTTGGTGCCGTTCGCTCCGTTCCAGCCATTATGATGAGCCGTCTTCCTCCTGTGATGTCAGGATAATAAGCCTTTAAACCAGGAACGCTGCTGGTTGGTGTGGTCCACTGGCAGAGCCGGGGATTATGGGTCGTGTATGAATGGTTGTATAAAAAATATATATATATAAACCTGCAGGGGGATCATTTGTGATGATCTCATTGCTTCACAGCCACCAGACAAAAAAGAGGTAGAATGAATAACATGTGTTTCCTGCATCCAACTGTCTGCCAAGGATCCCACCAGACATGTCTTTCCAAACCAGATCCAGGATCAGGTTCCCTGGTCATGCAGCACATGTTTAATATAGTGCAGCTATAAGAATCATGGTCAGCAGTTAAGTTCTGAGATGTTTGGATGTTTTTTTACATCACCAAGACTAACCAGTATATATGATGGCTGACTGTCTGGGAAATGATACTGTGTCTCTCTCTCTCTCTCTCTCTCTCTCTCTCTCTCTCTCTCTCTCTCTCTCTCTCCCTGTCTCGCTCTCCCTCTGTGTCTCCTTGTCTCTCTGTCTCTCTCTCTGTGTGTCTCTGTGTTTCCCTCTCTGTGTCTCTCTCTTTCTCTGTCTCTCTCTCTCTCTCTCTCTCTCTGTTTCTCTTTCTCCCCCCCTCTCTCTTTCTCCTCCCCTCTCTCGCTGTCTCTGTCTTTCTCTTTCTCCCCCCCTCTCTCGCTCCCCCCCCCCTCTCTCGCTGTCTCTGTCCTTCTCTCCTTGCTCAGGGGCGTATGGAACATTCCCTACATGGCTCATATATACTTGATAAAGGGAGAAGTCCTGAGAAACGAGCTGAAGGAGAGGAAACATTTTGTTTTGGAGAAACTGGATCCTGACATGGCTCTCTGTAAACATGCTAGAGAATTGGTAAGACCGCTCAGATAACGCCTGAGTTATTACGTTTCTCAGTATAAGAGCTAGAATGATCTAGATCTAGCAGCTACTGCATTGACAGTCATACACTGTTTAGATTAGAAACATACAGGACATCTGTTTTATCTAAGGCAGAATACGAGGACGTTTGGAGGAAGTTTAATGGCCCACTGCCTTCGCCTCTTCCTCTGTGTCCATAGACACATAATCCAGACTTATATTATGTTAGGTTAGGTTATGTTCAATTAATTTAGATTATGTTATCTTATGTTCAATTACTTTAGATTATGTTATCTTATGTTCAATTAATTTAGATTATGTTAGTTTATGTTCAATTAATTTAGATGATGTTAGTTTATGTTAAATTAGTTTAGCTTATGTTAGCTTATGTTAAATTAGTTTAGCTTATGTTAGCTTATGTTAAATTAGTTTAGCTTATGTTAGCTTATGTTAAATTAGTTTAGCTTATGTTAGCTTATGTTAAATTAGTTTAGCTTATGTTAGCTTATGTTATATTATGTTAGGTTAGCTTATGTTAGCTTAGGTTAGTTTATGTTAGGTTAGCTTATGTTAGCTTATGTTATGTTAGGTTATTTTATTTTATGTTAGGTTAGCTGATGTTATCTTGTTATCTTATGCTATATGTACAGTATCTCCCCTGAGTATACAAAACATTAAGAACACCTTCCTAATATTGAGTTGCACCGCTTCCCCTTTTCCCTCAGAACAGCCTCAATTCGTCGGGTCATGGACTCTACAAGGTGTTGAAAGCGTTCCACAGGGATGCTGGCCCATGTTGACTCCAATGCTTCCCACAGTTGTGTCAAGTTGACTGGATGTCCTTTGGGTGGTGGACCATTCTTGATACACACGGGAAACTGTTGAGTGTGAAAAACCAACCAGCGTTGCAGTTCTTGACACAAACCGGTGCTCCTGGCATCTACTATCATACCCCGTTCAAGGGCACTTCAATATTGTGTCTTGCCCGTTCACCCTCTGAATGACACACATACACAATCCATGGCTCAATTGACTCAAGGCTTAAAAATCCTTCTTTAACCTGTTTCCTCTCCTTCATCTACACTGATTGAAGTGGATTTAACAAGTGACATCAATAAGGGATCATAGTTTTCTCCTGGATTGAACTGGTCAGTCTGTCATGGAATGAGCAGGTGTCCTTAATGTTTTGTATACTCAGTGTATATGTATCTGAATGCTAAAATCTCCAGAGAGCAAAGACCGGTATTCTGTAATGTCTCTGTGTCTCATTGTGCTGTGGTATCCTGTACACAGTATGTTTCCATGGTCTGTCTGTCTGTCTGTCTGTCTGTCTGTCTGTCTGTCTGTCTGTCTGTCTGTCTGTCTGTCTGTCTGCCTGTCTGCCTGTCTGTCTGTCTGTCTGTCTCCATGTGCTGTCTGTCTGTCTGTCTCCATGTGCTGTCTGTCTGTCTGTCTCCATGTGCTGTCTGTCTGTCTGTCTCCATCTGCTGTCTGTCTGTCTGTCTCCATGTGCTGTCTGTCTGTCTGTCTCCATCTGCTGTCTGTCTGTCTGTCTCCTGTCTGTCTGTCTGTCTGTCTGTCTGTCTGTCTCCATGTGCTGTCTGTGTCTGTCTGTCTGTCTCCACGTGATGTCTGGCTGTCTGTCTCCACGTGCTGTTTGTCTGTCTCTCTCTCTGCCTCCACGTGCTGTTTGTATGTCTGTCCCACTCTCTGTCTCATTGTGCTGTCTGTTTCTCTGTCTGTCTTTCTGTCTGCCTGTCTCCATGTGCTGTCTCTGTCTGTCTGTCTGTCTGTCTCTGTCTGTCTGTCTGTCCATGTGCTGTCTCTGTCTGTCTGTCTTCCTTAAGGCATGATCTTGTCTGTTTACAACAGCCTCTGTGGTGCGTTCAGATTCAGGGCTCTCCTCTCCTCTCCTCTCCTCTCCTCTCCTCTCCTCTCCTCTCCTCTCCCCCCCTCTCCTCTCCTGTCCTCTCTCGGTCTCCCTCTCCTCTCCTCTCTCTCCTCCCCGCTCCTCTCCTGTCCTCTCTCGGTCTCCCTCTCCTCTCCTCTCCCTCTCCTCTCCTCTCTCCTCCCCTCTCCTCTCCTGTCCTCTCTCGGTCTCCCTCTCCTCTCTTCCTCTCCCAGTCTCCCTCCCCTCTCCCCTCCTCTCCTGTCCTCTCTCGGTCTCCCTCTCCTCCCCTCTCCTGTCCTCTCTCGGTCTCCCTCTCCTCTCCTCTCTCCTCCCTCTCCTCTCCTGTCCTCTCTCGGTCTCCCTCTCCTCTCCTCTCCCTCTCCTCTCCTCTCTCCTCCCCTCTCCCCTCCTGTCCTCTCTCGGTCTCCCTCTCCTCGCTTCCTCTCCCAGTCTCCCTCCCCTCTCCCATCCTCTCTCCTCTCCTCTCCTGTCCTCTCTCGGTCTCCCTCCCCTCTCCCCCCCTGTCCTCTCTCTGTCTCCCTCCTCCTCTCCTCTCCTGTTCTCTCCTCTGTCATGTGACTATTTCCAACCAATGGCAATGTCTGGCTGTCTTCTAAACTGTATTTTGTTACTTCCCTTGTCCCTGTAGATTTGGTCTATATTGTCTGTCTGTGCTTCGTCATCAGGTCATGTGTCACCCCATGCTAACACGTACTACCACAGAGTTCTGCTCTGAGTGTATGCATCTCCGCATCGCTTCACTCTGTCCCAGCATGCAACACTTACTAAGATAATAACTACCAAAACAGCAGCTTCGGAGGGAGTCTTGGTCTTCCTCATGCAGCTCATGTCCTCTCCTTCCCATGCGTCCTCCTCCTGTATGTTACATCTTACCTACCTGTCTATCTAGCTCTCTCTCTCTGACAAAACGTACCGTTACACCATTTACAAGGTGCTTTTCCTCCCTTTTAGACCAATCACAGAGAAAAAGACTCCCCCAACCCGGAAACATTCTATATGCTCAGAGTCCCAAAGGTTTTTAACAGCTTTTATTATTCTACTTTGTATAAATCACCATTTCCAACGGGTTGACATCGTAGAACCTATGTCCAGCCCATCGTAGAACCTATGTCCAGCCCATCGTAGAACCTATGTCCAGCCCATCGTAGAACCTATGTCCAGCCCATCGTAGAACCTATGTCCAGCCCATCGTAGAACCTATGTCCAGCCCATCGTAGAACCTATGTCCAGCCCATCGTAGAACCTATGTCCAGCCCATCGTAGAACCTATATCCAGCCCATCGTAGAACCTATGTCCACCATCGTAGAACCTATGTCCACCATCGTAGAACCTATGTCCAGCCCATCGTAGAACCTATGTCCAGCCCATCGTAGAACCTATGTCCAGCCCATCGTAGAACCTATGTCCACCATCGTAGAACCTATGTCCAGCCCATCGTAGAACCTATGTCCAGCCCATCGTAGAACCTATGTCCAGCCCATCGTAGAACCTATGTCCAGCCCATCGTAGAACCTATATCCAGCCCATCGTAGAACCTATGTCCAGCCCATCGTAGAACATATGTCCAGCCCATCGTAGAACCTATGTCCAGCCCATCGTAGAACCTATGTCCAGCCCATCGTAGAACCTATGTCCAGCCCATCGTAGAACCTATATCCAGCCCATCGTAGAACCTATGTCCAGCCCATCGTAGAACCTATGTCCAGCCCATCGTAGAACCTATGTCCAGCCCATCGTAGAACCTATGTCCAGCCCATCGTAGAACCTATATCCAGCCCATCGTAGAACCTATGTCCAGCCATCCGTTAGGTATCCCCAACAAAATTGAAAATGCAGTACCTGAATTCCAATGGACATGTTTTCCCATCAGAGGGGTTAGAGGCTGAGAGGGGTTAAAGGCTGAGAAATCTCTTTTAGTTCCTCCCGCCCCTCAAGGAGTACTTAGCAGGAGGCAGGAGAATAACGATCAGATATACACTAAAGTATGTGGACACCTGCTCGTCGAACATCTCATAAAAAAATCATGGGCGTTAATATGGAGTTGGTCCCCTCTTTGCTGCTATAACAGCCTCCACTCTTCAGGGAAGGCTTTCCACTAGATGTTGGAACATTGCTGCTGTAACAGCCTCCACTCTTCAGGGAAGGCTTTCCACTAGATGTTGGAACATTGCTGTTACAACAGCCTCCACTCTTCTGGGAAGGCTTTCCACTAGATGTTGGAACATTGCTGCAGGAACTTGCTTCCATTCAACCACACTAGCATTAATGAGGTCGGGCACTGATGTTGGTGCGATTAGGCCTGGCTCACAGTCGGCGTTCCAATTCATCCCAAATGTGTTCAATGGGGTTGAGGTCAGGGCTCTGTGCCGGCCAGTCAACATCTTCCACACCAATCTCAACCAACCATTTCTGTATGGACCTCACTTTGTGCACGGGGGCATTGTCATGCTGAAACAGGAAAGGGCCTTCCCCAAACTGTTGCCACAAAGTTGGAAGCACAGAATCATCTAGAATGTCATTGTATGCTGTGTCGTTAAGATTTCCCTTCACTGGAATTAAGGGGCCAAGCCCAAATCATGAAAACAGCCACAGACCATTACTCCTCCTCCACCAAACTTTACAGTTAGCACTATGCATTCGGGCTGGACACGTTCTCCTGGCATCTGCCAAACCCAGATTCATCTGCCGGACTGCAAGATGGTGAAGTGCGATTCATCACTCCAGAGAACGTGTTTCCACAAGCAAGCTTTACACCACTCCAGCCGTCACTTGGCATTGCGCATGGTGATCTTAGGCTTGTGTGCGGCTGCTCGGCCATGGAAACCCATTTCATGAATCTCCCGACGAACAGTTCTTGTGCTGACGTTGCTTCCAAAGGCAGTTTGGAACTTGGTAGTGAGTGTTACAGATAAGGACATACAATTTTTATCCGCTACGGGCTTCAGCACTCGGCGGGTCCCGTTCTTTGAGCTTGTGTGGCCTACCACTTCGCAGCTGAGCGGTTGTTGCTCCAGGATGTTTCCACTTCACAAAAATAACACTTACTGTTGACCGGGGGCAGCTCTAGCAGGGCAGAAGTTTGCCGAACTGACTTGTTGGAAAGGTTGGCATCCTATGACGGTGCCACATTGAAAGTCACTGAGCTCTTCAGTAAGGCCATTCTACTGGCAATGTTGGTCTATGGAGATTGCATGTCTGTCTGCTCGATTTTATGCAACTTTCAACAACGGGTGTTGCTGAAATACCCAAATCCACTAATTTGAAGGGGTGTCCACATAGTTTTATATATAGTGTATCAGTCTGTGAGAGCTATAGTCACGGAGCTATAGTAGTAACGGAGTTATGGTAACGGAGCTATGGTAACGGAGCTATGGTAACGGAGCTATGGTAACGGAGCCATGGTAACGGAGCTATAGTGACGGAGCTATAGTGACGGAGCTATAGTAACGGAGCTATAGTAGTCATGGAGCTATAGTAACGGAGCTATAGTCACCACGGAGCTATGGTAACGGAGCTATGGTAAAGGAGCTATAGTAACGGAGCTATGGTAACGGAGCTATGGTAACGGAGCTATAGTAACGGAGCTATGGTAACGGAGCTATGGTAACGGAGCTATAGTAACGGAGCTATAGTAACGGAGCTATAGTAACGGAGCTATAGTGACGGAGCTATAGTAGTCACGGAGCTATAGTCACAGAGCTATAGTAATGGAGCTATAGTAACGGAGCTATGGTAACGGAGCTATAGTAACGGAGCAATAGTAACGGAGCTATAGTGACGGAGCTATAGTAACGGAGCTATGGTAACGGAGCTATGATAACGGAGCTATAGTGACGGAGCTATAGTAGTCACGGAGCTATAGTAGTCACGGAGCTATAGTAGTCACGGAGCTATAGTAACGGAGCTATAGTAACGGAGCTATAGTAACAGAGCTATAGTAACGGAGCTATAGTAACGGAGCTATAGTAGTCACGGAGCTATAGTGACGGAGCTATAGTAGTCACGGAGCTATAGTAGTCACGGAGCTATAGTAGTCACGGAGCTATAGTAGTCACGGAGCTATAGTAACGGAGCTATAGTAACGGAGCTATAGTAACAGAGCTATAGTAATGGAGCTATAGTAACGGAGCTATAGTAACGGAGCTATAGTGACGGAGCTATAGTAGTCACGGAGCTAAAGTCACAGAGCTATAGTAACGGAGCTCTAGTAACGGAGCTATAGTAACGGAGCTATAGTGACGGAGCTATAGTAGTCACGGAGCTATAGTCACAGAGCTATAGTAACGGAGCTCTAGTAACGGAGCTATGGTAACGGAGCTATAGTAATGGAGCAATAGTAACGGAGCTATAGTGACGGAGCTATAGTGACGGAGCTATAGTAACGGAGCTATGGTAACGGAGCTATAGTGACGGAACTATAGTAGTCACGGAGCTATAGTGACGGAGCTATAGTAACGGAGCTATAGTAACGGAGCTATAGTAACGGAGCTATAGTAACGGAGCTATAGTCACGGAGCTATAGTAACGGAGCTATAGTGACGGAGCTTTAGTGACGGAGCTAAAGTGACGGAGCTATAGTAACGGAGCTATGGTAACGGAGCTATAGTAACGGAGCTATAGTAACGGAGCTATAGTGACGGAGCTATAGTGACGGAGCTATAGTGACGGAGCTATAGTTGTCACGGAGCTATAGTAGTCACGGAGCTATAGTAGTCACGGAGCTATAGTGACGGAGCTATAGTAACGGAGCTATAGTAACGGAGCTATAGTAACGGAGCTATAGTGACGGAGCTATAGTGACGGAGCTATAGTAGTCACGGAGCTATAGTCACAGAGCTATAGTAACGGAGCTATAGTGACGGAGCTATTGTGACGGAGCTATAGTAGTCACGGAGCTATTGTAACGGAGCTATAGTAACGGAGCTATAGTGACGGAGCTATAGTAGTAACGGAGCTATAGTCACGGAGCTATAGTAGTAACGGAGCTATAGTAACGGAGCAATAGTCACGGAGCTATAGTAACGGAGCTATAGTAACGGAGTTACAGTAACGGATCTATAGTAACGGAGCTATAGTAACGGAGCTATAGTCACAGAGCTATAGTAACGGAGCTATTGTAACGGAGTTATGGTAACGGAGCTATAGTAACGGAGCTATAGTCACAGAGCTATAGTAACGGAGCTATGGTAACGGAGCTATGGTAACGGAGCTATGGTAACGGAGCTATGGTAACGGAGCTATAGTAACGGAGCTATGGTAACGGAGCTATAGTAACGGAGCTATAGTAACGGAGCTATGGTAACGGAGCTATGGTAACGGAGCTATGGTAACGGAGCTATAGTCTAGGTGTTATAGTCACAGAGCTATAGTAACGGAGCTATAGTCACAGAGCTATAGTAACGGATCTATAGTAACGGAGCTATAGTAGTAACGGAGCTACAGTAGTAACGGAGCTATAGTCACGGAGCTATAGTAGTAACGGAGCTATAGTCTCGGAGCTATTGTAGTAACGGAGCTATAGTAACGGAGCAATAGTCACGGAGCAATAGTAACGGAGCTATAGTAACTGAGCTATAGTAACGGAGCTATGGTAACAGAGCTATAGTAACGGAGCTATAGTAACAGAGCTATAGTCACAGAGCTATAGTAACAGAGCTATAGTCTAGGTGCTATAGTCACAGAGCTATAGTAACGGAGCTATGGTAACGGAGCTATAGTAACGGAGCTATAGTAACGGAGCTATAGTAACGGAGCTATAGTAACGGAGTTATAGTCACAGAGCTATAGTAACGGAGCTATAGTAACAGAGCTATAGTAACGGAGCTATAGTAACAGAGCTATAGTCACAGAGCTATAGTCACAGAGCTATAGGCACAGAGCTATAGTAACGGAGCTATAGTAACAGAGCTATAGTCACAGAGCTATAGTCACAGAGCTATAGTCACAGAGCTATAGTCTAGGTGCTATAGTCTAGGTGCTATAGTCTAGGTGCTATAGTCACAGAGCTAGTCTAGGTGCTATAGTCACAGAGCTATAGTAAGGTTCCCAGCAGTCATGATGCTTATTCCCCTCCCCTCTTCAGATCTATATATGTGAGAAGCTTCTCTCCCTAAACCCATCCCCAACCCTCTGACCGTCTCACACTAGGCTAGCTGATCAGACCGAGACTATCAGGACTATCACCATCAGTACAAACTCCCTCCTAAAACCACTTCAATCATTATTTGGAGACATAATTCGCATTAGAAACAGATGGTCTGAGATCCCAAACCTCCCAGCTGTACAGTAATCTGTCAAGGGAAAAGACAGAAAGCCAAGTCTGAGATTGGGTCCAGTTCAGCCGCGTCCCTCCACCTCCCCCCACAATGCAGCGCCAGACGCCCTCCCTCCCCCTCCCTCCCCCTACCATGTCCCTCCTCCCTCCCCCTATCATGTCCCCTCCCTCCCCCTACCATGTCCCTCCTCCTCCCTCCCCCTACCATGTCCCCTCCCTCCCTGCCCTCCCTCTCTCCCTCTAAGATGTCCCCTTCCCTCCCCTACCATGTCCCCTCACTCCCTGCCCTCTCTCCCCCTACCTTGTCCCCTCCATCCCTGTCCCACACTCCCTCACTCCCTGCCCTCCCTCTAAGATGTCCTTCCCTCCCCCTACCTTGTCCCCTCCCTCCCTGTCCCTCCCTCCCTCACTCCCTGCCCTCCCTCTAAGATGTCCCTCCCTCCCCCTACCTTGTCCCCTCCCTCCCTGTCCCTCCCTCCCTCTAAGATGTCCCTCCCTCCCCCTACCTTGTCCCCTCCCTCCCTGTCCCTCCCTCCCTCTAAGATGTCCCCTCCCTCCCCCTACCATGTCCCCTCCCTCCCCCTACCATGTCCCCTCCATCCCTGTCCCTCCCTCACTCCCTGCCCTCCCTCTAAGATGTCCCTCCCTCCCCCTACCTTGTCCCCTCCCTCCCTGTCCCTCCCTCCCTCTAAGATGTCCCTCCCTCCCCCTACCTTGTCCCCTCCCTCCCTGTCCCTCCCTCCCTGTAAGATGTCCCTCCCTCCCCCTACCTTGTCCCCTCCCTCCCTGTCCCTCTCCCCCATTAATATTCCAGTATTATGAATTGACATGTGGTTCTCGTTGTTTGGTTTCCAAAACTCACAGCACACTTCATCAGGACGCCAGGGGTTGTTCTAGTGAGACATGTGTCAATCAGTTTGTGAAAACAGTTGTAATCAACTAATGCAGATGTAATTCTACATAATGACTGAGTATTGTGGGATGGCTAATTTGACTTCCTCTGTCCGCTACAGGGAATGTTCATGTACATTACAAACCGTCATGAGTTTGGACGGCTAATTTCCACAGCAAACTTTAACACGTCACACTATAACAGTGATTTGTGGCAAATATTTGAAAATCCAATGGTAAGTCTTTATAACCTCCCTCCCTACTTTTTGTTTTCTTTTTAAATATGTTTTGATGTCATGAGATACGATAGCCATTTGTCTGTATTGTTTGTAGTAAATGGAAAAATTTGCTTGAAAAATTGAGTGAATTCTGCTTGGCTGATAAGGATCTGTGATTTACTGTGGATTCTGGGTTGTGTCTGTCTCTCTGTCTGTCTGTCTGTCTCTCTCTCTCTCTCTCTCTCTCTCTCTCTCTCTCTCTCTCTCTCTGTCTCTGTCTCTGTCTCTGTCTCTCTCTCTCTCTCTCTCTGTCTATCTCTCTGTCTCTCTCTCCCTCTCTATCTCTCTCTGTCTCTGTCTCTATCTCTCTCTCTCTCTCTCTCTGTCTATCTCTCTGTCTCTCTCTCCCTCTCTATCTCTCTCTGTCTCTGTCTCTATCTCTCTCTCTATCTATCTCTCTCTCTCTCTGTGTCTCTATCTCTCTCTCTGTCTATCTCTCTCTCTCTCTATGTACCAGGACTGGAAGGAGAAGTACATCCACCCCAACTACACACGCATCTTCACAGAGAACTACCTAGAAGAGGTGTGTGCGTACATGTGTCATATATTCATATATATATATATTCATATAGTGTGCACCTGGACAGACACAGTATAAGACTACTTAACCTTGTTTTTTCTGATCGTCTTTCAACAATACTTAATGTTTCTCCATGTAGATAGAGTAGCATAGACTAATGCTTCCTAACCTCATGAGTTTTTATACGTTTGCGAGTTCCTGAGTTCATTGAAATTGTTGAAGTTGATAAATGTAGAGTGATTCGTCTTCTGATGTCTCATCCTTCTAAACGTCTCTCTGTGTGTGTCTCCTCTAGCCGTGTCCAGATGTGTTCTGGTTCCCGGTCTTCACGGAGCGGGCCTGTGACGAGCTGGTGGAGGAGATGGAACACTACGGGACCTGGTCTGGAGGCAACCACGAGGTCAGAGGTCAAACACAGCACATACCATACCTTATTTATAGAAACCCAGGCGGATCTGTTATTACACAAAGGGCTGGGATTCAATCCAAGGAGCGTTATAAAACAGAGCGCTGGACAGCCGACAATGCATATTTTAAAGGCGATTTCCTCATCTGGTGTTCACGGGAGCATCCATTACCCTTAAAAGGTGTTTATAGCGTCCCTTGGATTGAATCCTGGCCATGTTGTTATTAATACTATTTTAATTAGCTAGGCAGATCTGACTTAAAACAGTTTGTAATTAAAGGGTTTTGATATCTGTAATTAAAGGGTTTTGATACCTGTAATTAAAGGGTTATGATATCTGTAATTAAAGGGTTTTGATATCTGTAATTAAATGGTTTTGATACCTGTAATTAAAAGGTTATGATATCTGTAATTAAAGGGTTATGATATCTGTAATTAAAGGGTTATGATATCTGTAATTAAAGGGTTTTGATATCTGTAATTAAAGGGTGTTGATATCTGTAATTAAAGGGTTATGATATCTGTAATTAAAGGGTTTTGATACCTGTAATTAAAGGGTTTTGATATCTGTAATTAAAGGGTTTTGATACCTGTTTTAATTCATGTGGGTGGTTTTATCATGTGCTATATTAACTCTTGTTCATAATACAGGTATGTGGTGCTGAGATACCTGGTGCCTCTGAGTCATGAGGTTGATCTCTGCCTAACGTAGCATAAAGGCCTCTGAGTCATGAGGTAGATCTCTGCCTAACGTAGCATAAAGGCCTCTGAGTCATGAGGTAGATCTCTGTCTAACGTAACATAAAGGCCTCTGAGTCATGAGGTTGATCTCTGCCTAACGTAACATAAAGGCCTATGAGTCATGAGGTTGATCTCTGCCTAACGTAACATAAAGGCCTCTGAGTCATGAGGTTGACGAGGTTACGTAGCATAAAGGCCTCTGAGTCATGAGGTTGATCTCTGTCTAACATAGCATAAAGGCCTCTGAGTCATGAGGTTGATCTCTGCCTAACGTAGCATAAAGGCCTCTGAGTCATGAGGTTGATCTCTGTCTAACGTAACATAAAGGCCTCTGAGTCATGAGGTTGATCTCTGCCTAACGTAGCAGAAAGGCCTCTGAGTCATGAAGTTGATATCTGCCTAACGTAGCATAAATGCCTCTGAGTCATGAAGTTGATCTCTGCCTAACGTAGCATAAACGCCTCTGAGTCATGAGGTTGATCTCTGCCTAACGTAACAAAAAGGCCTCTGAGTCATGAGGTTGATCTCTGCCTAACGTAACATAAAGGCCTCTGAGTCATGAGGTTGATCTCTGCCTAACGTAGCATAAAGGCCTCTGAGTCATGAGGTTGATCTCTGCCTAACGTAGCATAAAGGCCTCTGAGTCATGAAGTTGATCTCTGCCTAACGTAGCATAAACGCCTCTGAGTCATGAGGTTGATCTCTGCCTAACGTAGCATAAAGGCCTCTGAGTCATGAGGTTGATCTCTGCCTAACGTAGCATAAAGGCCTCTGAGTCATGAGGTTGATCTCTGCCTAACGTAGCATAAAGGCCTCTGAGTCATGAGATTGATCTCTGCCTAACGTAACATAAAGGCCTCTGAGTCATGAGGTTGATCTCTGCCTAACGTAGCATAAAGGCCTCTGAGTCATGAGGTCGATCTCTGCCTAACGTAGCATAAAGGCCTCTGAGTCATGAGATTGATCTCTGCCTAACGTAGCATAAAGGCCTCTGAGTCATGAGGTTGATCTCTGTCTAACGTAGCATAAAGGCCTCTGAGTCATGAGGTTGATCTCTGCCTAACGTAGCATAAAGGCCTCTGAGTCATGAGGTTGATCTCTGCCTAACGTAGCATAAAGGCCTCTGAGTCATGAGATTGATCTCTGCCTAACGTAGCATAAAGGCCTCTGAGTCATGAGGTTGATCTCTGCCTAACGTAGCATAAAGGCCTCTGAGTCATGAGGTAGATCTCTGCCTAACGTAGCATAAAGGCCTGAGTGACTTTCTGGTCCTGGCGAGAGAGAACAAAATAACTGTCGGGGGAGGTTCTGTTCTGCACTGTTCAACCAATCCCGTAAATGTGGAGGAGGAGTTGAGATGGAGTGTCTCCTTGTTAAGGATCGAAAAAGAGGAAGTCGCATCACAGGCTCTCTTTCCATTTCCCCTGACAACCGGGTACACTCCGTAGAGGGGGGGGGGGGGGGGTCTCTGCCAAGTCCAGGTCGTTCTGGTCTATACCCACACACCCCTCATCTATCATCATCCCTTACATCCATCACGCTGGAGACAGGAGTCTCACACAGCCACACGGAGGAGGAGGAGGTTCTGGTAGGTTCTATAAAATGTCCTATTGTTGTTTCCTGGTCTCTCCTCCAATCAGGACAAGCGGATCACCGGCGGCTATGAGACCGTGCCAACTGATGACATCCACATGAAGCAGATCGGTTACGATAAGGAGTGGCTACACTTCATCAGAGAGTTCATATCCCCCGTCACTCTCAAAGTCTTCTCCGGTTACTACACCAAGGTATCTGTCTGTCTGTCTGCTTTCCTGGTTCTCTGTCTGTCTGTCTCTGTCTCTGTCTCTGTCTCTGTCTCTGTCTGTCTGCTTTCCTGGTTCTTTGTCTGTCTGCCTGTCTGCTTTCCTGGTTCTCTGTCTGTCTGTCTGTCTGTCTGTCTGTCTGTCTGTCTGTCTGTCTGTCTGTCTGTCTGTCTGTCTGTCTGTCTGTCTGTCTGTCTGTCTGTCTGTCTGTCTGTCTGTCTGTCTGTCTGTCTGTCTGTCTGTCTGTCTGTCTGTCTGTCTGTCTGTCTGTCTGCAGTGCATTCGGAAAGTGCATTTCCACTTTTTCCACCTCCTTGTTCTAAAATGGATTAACAAATGTTTTTCTCTCATATATCTCCACACAATAACCCCATAATGACAAACCGAAAATAGAGTATGTATAAAAAAAAATGTAAATACCTTATTTACATAAGTATTCAGACCCTTTGATATGAGACTCGAAATTGAGCTCAGGTGCATCCTGTTTCCATCGATCATCCTTGAGATGTTTCTACAACTTAATTGGAGTCCATCTGTGGTAAATTCAATTGATTGGACATGATTTGGAAAGGCACACACCTGTCTATATAAGGTCCTACAGTTGACAGTGAATGTCAGAGCAACACCAAGCCATGAGGTCGAAGGAATTGTCCGTAGAGCTCTGAGACAGGATTGTGTCGAGGCACAGATCTGAGGAAGGGTACCAACAAATGTCTGCAGCATTGAAGGTCCCCAAGAACACAGTGGCCTCCATCATTCTTAAATGGAAGAAGTTTAGAAACACCCAGACTCTTCCTAGAGCTGGCCGTCTGGCCAAACTGAGTAATCAGGGGAGAAGGACCTTGGTCAGTGAGGTGACCAAGAACCCGATGGCCACTCTGACAGAGTTCCTCTCTAGAGATGGGAGAACCTTCCAGAAGGACAACCATCTCTGCAGCACTCCACCAATCAGGCCTTTATGGTAGAGCGGACAGATGGAAGCCACTCCTCAGTAAAAGGCACATGACAGCCCACTTGGAGTTTGCCAAAAGACACCTAAAGGACCCTCAGACCGTGAGAAACAAGATGATCTGGTCTGATGAAACCAAGTTTAAAATCTTTGGCCTGGAGGAAACCAGGCACCTCTCATCACCTAGCCAATACCATCCCTACGGTGAAGCATGGTGGTGGCAGCATCTTGCTGTGGGCATGTTTTTCAGCGGCAGTCACTGGGAGACAAGTCAGGATCGAGGGAAAGATGAACGGAGCAAAGTACAGTGATATACTTGATGAAAACCTGCTCCAGAGGACCTCAGACTGAGGCAAAGGTTCACCTTCCAAAAGGACAATAACCCTAAAGACACAGCCAGGACAAAGCAGGAGTGGCTTCGGGACAAGTCTCTGAATGTCCTTGAGTGGCCCAGCCAGAGCCCGGACTTGAACCCGATCGAACATCTCTGGAGAGACCTGAAAATAGCTGTGCAGCAATGCTCCCCATCCAACCTGACAGAGCTTGAGAGGATCTGCAGAGAAGAATGGGAGAAACTCCCCAAATACAGGTGTGCCAAGCTTGTAGCGTCATACCCAAGAAGACTTGAGGCTGTAATTGCTGCCAAAGGTGCTTCAACAAAGTACTGAGTAAAGGGTCTGAAACCTTATGTAAATGTCATATTTCAGTTTTTTATGGGATATTGTGTGTAGATTGAGTCAAAAACCAACAATTTAATCAATTTTAGAATAAGGGTGTAAAGTAACAAAATGTGTAAAAGTCAAGTGGTCTGAATAATTTTAGAATGCACTGTATCAATCAATACACAAAGTTATGCAATGATCCAACTACTGTTTACAAGTTACAGGAAGAATGTGGAAGAAAGACAGAGAATAACCTGTATTGGATGTTGCATGAATGGTTACATCAACCATCCTGTTACGTCAACCCTCCTGTTACATCAACCATCCTGTTACGTCAACTGTCCTGTTATGTCAACCCTCCTGTTACGTCAACCCTCCTCCATAGTGCATGACAGAGTTCTTCAGTATATTTATTTGTAATTATCCAACATTCCATAAAAAAAAAAACTCCAGATCTTTTGTACGATGCGTCACTGATTTATAATTTGAGAAAGCAGATAATGACAAAGAGCTGGTGAAAGACATCAAATGGGTTTCAAGTTAAACTCCTCGTTAAGGCCAAGAGGAGTGTGTTCAGCCTGTGGATCCAAGAAGATTCCCTTTGAAAAAGTTTCCTCTCAATGTCCCCTCCCCTGCAGGACATCTTGACCATTTCTAGTCCAATGAGAGAACGAATAGGATGTCCAGCTTGTACAGAATGAGCAGCCACCGGATTTTTTTTGTCTCACCTGTCCATATATATCAGTTTTGTCATACAACCCAATGCCACAGATGTCTCAAGTTTTGAGGGAGCATGTAATTGAGCTGCTTACAGCAGGAATGTCCACCAGAGCTGTTGCCAGATCATTTACATTTACATTTACATTTAAGTCATTTAGCAGACGCTCTTATCCAGAGCGACTTACAAATTGGTGCATTCACCTTATGATATCCAGTGGAACAGCCACTTTACAATAGTGCATCTAACTCTTTTAAGGGGGAGGGGGGGGTTAGAAGGATTACTTTATCCTATCCTAGGTATTCCTTAAAGAGGTGGGGTTTCAGGTGTCTCCGGAAGGTGGTGATTGACTCCGCTGACCTGGCGTCGTGAGGGAGTTTGTTCCACCATTGGGGTGCCAGAGCAGCGAACAGTTTTGACTGGGCTGAGCGGGAACTGTACTTCCTCAGAGGTAGGGAGGCGAGCAGGCCAGAGGTGGATGAACGCAGTGCCCTTGTTTGGGTGTAGGGCCTGATCAGAGCCTGAAGGTACGGAGGTGCCGTTCCCCTCATAGCTCCGTAGGCAAGCACCATGGTCTTGTAGCGGATGCGAGCTTCAACTGGAAGCCAGTGGAGAGAGCGGAGGAGCGGGGTGACGTGAGAGAACTTGGGAAAGTTGAACACCAGACGGGCTGCGGCGTTCTGGATGAGTTGTAGGGGTTTAATGGCACAGGCAGGGAGCCCAGCCAACAGCGAGTTGCAGTAATCCAGACGGGAGATGACAAGTGCCTGGATTAGGACCTGCGCCGCTTCCTGCGTGAGGCAGGGTCGTACTCTGCGAATGTTGTAGAGCATGAACCTACAGGAACGGGTCACCGCCTTGATGTTAGTTGAGAACGACAGGGTGTTGTCCAGGATCACGCCAAGGTTCTTAGCACTCTGGGAGGAGGACACAATGGAGTTGTCAACCGTGATGGCGAGATCATGGAACGGGCAGTCCTTCCCCGGGAGGAAGAGCAGCTCCGTCTTGCCGAGGTTAAGCTTGAGGTGGTGATCCGTCATCCACACTGATATGTCTGCCAGACATGCAGAGATGCGATTCA
Organism: Salvelinus alpinus; assembly: GCF_045679555.1. Classification (NCBI taxonomy): domain Eukaryota; kingdom Metazoa; phylum Chordata; class Actinopteri; order Salmoniformes; family Salmonidae; genus Salvelinus; species Salvelinus alpinus. The sequence goes on from NC_092093.1 coordinate 48,686,520, forward strand.
CCACCTGGTTATCAGAGGGGGGAAAGGAGAAGATTAATTGTGTGTCGTCTGCATAGCAATGATAGGAGAGACCATGTGAGGATATGACAGAGCCAAGTGACTTGGTGTATAGCGAGAATAGGAGAGGGCCTAGAACAGAGCCCTGGGGGACACCAGTGGTGAGAGCACGTGGTGCGGAGACAGATTCTCGCCACGCCACCTGGTAGGAGCGACCTGTCAGGTAGGACGCAATCCAAGCGTGGGCCGCGCCGGAGATGCCCAGCTCGGAGAGGGTGGAGAGGAGGATCTGATGGTTCACAGTATCAAAGGCAGCCGATAGGTCTAGAAGGATGAGAGCAGAGGAGAGAGAGTTAGCTTTAGCAGTGCGGAGCGCCTCCGTGACACAGAGAAGAGCAGTCTCAGTTGAATGACTAGTCTTGAAACCTGACTGATTTGGATCAAGAAGGTCATTCTGAGAGAGATAGCAGGAGAGCTGGCCAAGGACGGCACATTCAAGAGTTTTGGAGAGAAAAGAAAGAAGGGATACTGGTCTGTAGTTGTTGACATCGGAGGGATCGAGTGTAGGTTTTTTCAGAAGGGGTGCAACTCTCGCTCTCTTGAAGACGGAAGGGACGTAGCCAGCGGTCAAGGATGAGTTGATGAGCGAGGTGAGGTAAGGGAGAAGGTCTCCGGAAATGGTCTGGAGAAGAGAGGAGGGGATAGGGTCAAGCGGGCAGGTTGTTGGGCGGCCGGCCGTCACAAGACGCGAGATTTCATCTGGAGAGAGAGGGGAGAAAGAGGTCAAAGCACAGGGTGAGCAGAACCAGCGGTGTCGTTTGACTTAGCAAACGAGATTTCAAAATGGTTGACGAAGTCATCCGCAGAGAGGGAGGAGGGGAGAGGAGGGGGAGGAGGATTCAGGAGGGAGGAGAAGGTGGCAAAGAGCTTCCTAGGGTTAGAGGCAGATGCTTGGAATTTAGAGTGGTAGAAAGTGGCTTTAGCAGCAGGGACAGAAGAGGAGAATGTAGAGAGGAGGGAGTGAAAGGATGACAGGTCCGCAGGGAGGCGAGGAGACAGGGAGGAGGAGGGGAGGACCGAGCGGGCCTAGGGGATAGGGGACATAGAGAGTCAAAGGATGCAGAGAGGGAGGAGAGGAGGGTTGAGGAGGCAGAATCAGGAGATAGAGAATGGAGAAGGTTTGAGCAGAGGGAAGAGATGATAGGATGGAAGAGGAGAGAGTAGCGGGGGAGAGAGAGCGAAGGTTGGGACGGCGCGATACCATGCGAGTAGGGGCAGTGTGGGAAGTGTTGGATGAGAGCGAGAGGGAAAAGGATACAAGGTAGTGGTCGGAGACTTGGAGGGGAGTTGCAATGAGATTAGTGGAAGAACAGCATCTAGTAAAGATGAGGTCAAGCGTATTGCCTGCCTTGTGAGTAGGGGGGGAAGGTGAGAGGGTGAGGTCAAAAGAGGAGAGGAGTGGAAAGAAGGAGGCAGAGAGGAATGAGTCAAAGGTAGAAGTGGGGAGGTTAAAGTCACCCAGAACTGTGAGAGGTGAGCCATCCTCAGGAAAGGAACTTATCAGGGCGTCAAGCTCATTGATGAACTCTCCAAGGGAACCTGGAGGGCGATAAATGATAAGGATGTTAAGCTTGAAAGGGCTGGTAACTGTGACAGCATGGAATTCGAAGGAGGCGATAGACAGATGGGTCAGGGGAGAAAGAGAGAATGTCCACTTGGGAGAGATGAGGATCCCAGTGCCACCACCCCGCTGACCAGAAGCTCTCGGGGTGTGCGAGAACACGTGGGCAGACGAGGAGAGAGCAGTAGGAGTAGCAGTGTTATCAGTGGTAATCCATGTTTCCGTCAGTGCCAAGAAGTCGAGGGACTGGAGGGACGCATAGGCTGAGATGAACTCTGCCTTGTTGGCCGCAGATCGGCAGTTCCAGAGGCTGCCGGAGACCTGGAACTCCACGTGGGTCGTGCGCGCTGGAACCACCAGGTTAGGGTAGCGGCGGCCACGCAGTGTGGAGCGTTTGTATGGTCTGTGCAGAGAGGAGAGAAGAGGGATAGACAGACACATAGTTGACAGGCTACAGAAGAGGCTACGCTAATGCAAAGGAGATTAGAATGACAAGTGGACTACACGTCTCGAATGTTCAGAAAGTTAAGCTTACGTTGCAAAAATAAAATAAAATCTTATTGACTAAAATGATATAGTACTGCTGGCGGTGAAGTAGGCTGGCTAGCAGTGGCTGCGTTGTTGACTTTGTTTGAAAGTGTAGCTGGCTAGGTAACCTCGACAATTTCTCAAAACTACACAATTATCTTGGATACAAGGACAGCAAAGACAACTATGTAGCTAGCTAACACTGCGCTAATCAAGTCGTTCCGTTGTAATGTAAGTTGTAATGTGAGTTTCTACAGTGCTGCTATTCGGTAGAAGTTGGCTAGCTAGCAGTGTTAGCTAGCAGTGTTGACTAGGTAGAACGGCAGCGCGGCGGACGAAAATAGCTGGCTAGCTAACCGAATAATTACTCTAAACTACTCTAAGCTACACAATTATCTTAGATACAAAGATAGCAAAGACAACTATGTAGCTAGCTAACACTACACTAATCAAGTCGTTCCGTTGTAATGTAATCGTTTCTGCAGTGCTGCTATTCGGTGGCTAGCTGGCTAGCTAGCAGTGTTGACTACGTTACGTTACGTTACGACGAAAATAGCTGGCTAGCGAACCTCAATAACTACACAATTATCTTTGATACAAAGACGGCTATGTAGCTAGCTAAGATCAAACAAATCAAACCGTTGTACTGTAATGAAAGTGTAATGAAAATGTAATGAAAATGAAATGGTAATACTACCTGGGGAGCGAGAGTGGTTCATTTATTTATATTTATTGTTCATTTATCTACCATAAGCCGCCTCAAAAGTTGTTTTAGATCATTTGGCAGTACATACAACCGGCCTCACAACCGCAGACCACGTGTAACCACGCCAGTCCAGGGCCTCCACATCCAGATTCTTCACCTGCGGGATGGTCTGAGACGAGCCACCCGGACAGCTGATGAAACTGTGGGTTTCCACAACCAAAGAATCAGAAACCGTCTGAGGGAAGCTCATCTGTGTGCTCGTCGTCCTCACCAGGGTCTCGATCTGACTGCAGTTCGGCGTCATAACCGACTTCAATGGGCCAAATGCTCACCTTCGATGACCGCTGGCATGCTGGATAAGTGAGCTCTTCACGGAAGAATCCCAGTTTCAACTGTACCGGTCAGATGGCAGACAGTGTGGTCAAGTGATTTGCTGATTTTAACGTTGTGAACAGAGTTCCCCATGTTGGCGGTGGGTTATGGTATGGGGCAGACAGAAGCTACGGACAACGAACACAATTTCATTTAATCGATGGCAATTTGAATGCAAAAAGATACGTGATGAGTTCCTGAGGCCCATTGTCATGCCATTCATCCGCCGCCACCGCTCCATGTTTCAGCATGATAATACACGGCCCCGTGTCACAAGGATCTGTACACAATTCCTGGAAGCTGAAGATGTCCGAGTTCTCCCATGGCCTGCATACTCACCAGACAAGTCACCCATTGAGCATGTTTGGGATGCTCTGGATTGACATGTACAATAACGTGTTCCAGTTCCCTCCAATATCCAGCAACTTCAGACAGCTATTGAAGAGGAGTGGGACAACATTCCACAGGCAACAATCAACAGCCTGATCAACTCTACATGAAGGAGATGTGTCACGCTGCATGAGGCAAATGGTGGTCACACCAGATACTGACTGGTTTTCTGATCCACGCCCCTACTTTTTTTTTAGGTATATGTGACCAACAAATGCATATCTGTATTTCCAGTCATGTGAAAGCCATAGATTAGGGCCTAGAAATTATTTAAATTGACTGGTTTCGTAATATGAAATCGTTGCATGTTGCGTTGATATTTTTGTTCAGTATAAATGTGTGATTTGGGCTGTTCTCCACAGGGCTATGCAGTGATGAACTTTGTAGTGAAGTACACCCCTGGCAGACAGGCCTACCTGAGACCCCATCATGACTCCTCCACATTCACCATCAACGTTGCTCTCAACAGCAAAGGAACTGACTTCCAGGTAAGACGTTGTACTGAATCTCAACAAAAACGTGCTGTCCCCTCCCTATACACCTCCCTATACACCTCCCTATACACCTCCCTTTACACCTCCCTATACACATCCCTATACACCTCCCTCTACACCTCCCTATACACCTCCCTATACACCTCTCTATACACCTCCCTATACACCTCCCTATACACCTCCCTATACACCTCCCTATACCCCTCCCTATACCCCTCCCTATACACCTCCCTATACATCTCCCTATACACCTCCCTATACACCTCCCTATACACCTCCCTGTACACCTCCCTATACATCTCCCTATACCCCTCCCTGTACCCCTCCCTATACATCTCCCTATACACCTCCCTGTACCCCTCCCTATACCCCTCCCTATACACCTCCCTATACACCTCCCTATACACCTCCCTATATACACCTCCCTATACACCTCCCTATACTGTAGCTTACTGTGGAGAACACAGTAATGGCAGTACTCAGTAACACACGGATTGATCAAAATACCCCCTTGGTGTAAAGTACTTTGATGTACAAATTAAAGTACTACTTTAATACATTCCTGAATAAAATAATGTACTTTTTACTCCATACATTTTCCTTGACACCCAAAAGTAACATTTTGAATGTTTAGCAGAACAGGAAAATTGTCAAATTCACGCACTAGTCAAGAGAACATCCCTGGTCTTCCCTACTGTCTCTGATTTGGTGGAATCACTAAACACAAATGCATCGTTTGTAAATGATGTCTGAGTGTTGGAGTGTTCCCCTGGCTATCTGTAAATGGTGTTGGAGTGTTCCCCTGGCTATCTGTAAATAATGTCTGAGTGTTGGAGTGTTCCCCTGGCTATCTGTAATGATGTCTGAGTGTTGGAGTGTTCCCCTGGCTATCTGTAAATGATGTCTGAGTGTTGGAGTGTTCCCCTGGCTATCTGTAAATGATGTCTGAGTGTTTGAGTGTTCCCCTGGCTATCTGTAATGATATCTGAGTGTTGGAGTGTTCCCCTGGCTATCTGTAATGATATCTGAGTGTTGGAGTGTTCCCCTGGCTATCTGTAATGATATCTGAGTGTTGGAGTGTTCCCCTGGCTATCTGTAATGATGTCTGAGTGTTGGAGTGTGCCCCTGGCTATCTGTACAAATGTCTGATTGTTGGAGTGTTCCCCTGGCTATCTGTAAATGATGTCTGAGTGTTGGGAGTGTGGCCCCTGGCTATCTGTAAATTATGTCTGAGTGTTGGAGTGTGGCCCCTGGCTATCTGTAATGATGTCTGATTGTTGGAGTGTTCCCCTGGCTATCTGTAAATGATGTCTGAGTGTTGGAGTGTGCCCCCTGGCTATCTGTAAATGATGTCTGAGTGTTGGAGTGTGGCCCCTGGCTATCTGTAATGATGTCTGAGTGTTGGAGTGTGGCCCTGGCTATCTGTAATGATGTCTGAGTGTTGGAGTGTGGCCCCTGGCTATCTGTACATTTTAAAAACAAGAAAATGGTGCTGTCTGCTTTGCTTAATATATGGAATGTATACTTAAGTATTTTTTCAGCAGTTACATTTACTTTTGATACTTAAGTATATTTAAAACCAAATACTTTTACTCAAGTAGTATTTTACTGGGTGACTTTCACTTTTACTTTCTATTTACTTTCTATTAAGGAATCTATACTTTTACTCAAGTATGACAATTGTTAGTTTTTTTCACCACTGCCCCCCCCCCTCTCTCCTCCCCCCTTCTCTCTCTCTCTATATATCTCTACTCTCCCTCTTTCTCTCGCTCCCCCCGCCCTCTCTCTCTCTATCCCCCCTTCTTTCTCTATATCTCTACTCTCCCTCTTTCTCTCGCTCCCCCCGTCCTCTCTCTCTCTCTATATCTCTACTCTCCCTCTTTCTCTCGCTCCCCCCGCCCTCTCTCTCTCTATCCCCCCCTTCTTCCTCTATATCTCTACTCTCCCTCTTTCTCTCGCTCCCCCGCCCTCTCTCTCTCTCTCTCTCTCTCTCTCTCTCTCTCTCTATATATCTCTACTCTCCCTCTTTCTCTCTCTCCCCCCACCCTCTCTCTCTCTCCAGGGTGGTGGCTGTCGGTTCCACAGGTATAACTGCTCACTAGATTCTCCCAGGAAGGGCTGGAGCTTCATGCACCCAGGCCGTCTGACACACCTTCATGAAGGCCTGCCCACCACCAACGGAACTCGCTACATTGCTATCTCCTTCATCGACCCTTGAAATCTACACTACGCTAAGCATAGGATTTGATCAGGTTTCATTTGTTTTTGTTGTGGTTGATATGATCTATTTTGTTTGTAATGATAAAGTGCCTTATGTTGTACTTTATACGTTTTACTGATGCCAGTTACTGTACAAATACATACATAAATAGTTTAAAAAGACAAGAAAGGAATTGTGGTTAATGTCATGCCCGAGTCAGGCGATCCCCTTCATATGAAACTCTCTGTCAAACAGAGTGTGGTGCCTTAAAAGGGACGTGATGACTTGTAATCACTGGCGGTCAGCGGTTTAGGTAAAGCTTCATTCTTCATCTTCAAATCACCCATACGCTAATAATCATTATTTATTAGTCAGCAATCCAACCCATACTCTTAAGGAAAAATCTATATGTTAAGGATTAATGCCAATGGGAATTCCTGGCTTTTCTTAGCTGTTTTAATTCAATTACCTGTTTGTATGTTTCACATGAATTTTTCTTGTTTTGAAACCATTTTCCATGTTCTGTCTACACCTTTTTGTAAACTTTGGGTTGCAGTTTGTTACCTGATGTTAATACATGCCCAAAGAAAGATATTTGAATTTTGGTAACTTTGCACACCAGATAATAAAATATATGACTTCGTAATTTAATATGAATTCTGGAAATCTAGTTCGATATTGTCAAAAAATATTTTACTTGACATGATTTTTTTTGAATCGCAGGACAGTAAGCCGTTAATGGCGTTTCGTTCCTAAACTGAAACATTTTAGAGATGTTTACGTTCTCTGAAAGTTGTTTGTGAATGAACTTTGAACCTCAAAGTTCAAAGTGCTTAACTTATTGATGGAAATGGAATAAAATCTGTAAAAAAAAACAACAGGAATAGCGATTTATTTTTTCTTCTTCACTTCCCTTCAACTGCATTTTGTTTGGATAAATGATCCTTGATGACAGAGTACCCAGCAGTCAACAGGAGACGTGAAAGATCTAGCTACGAACAGCTTGTAGTTTCCCCTTCTACTGTCACTTCTATTAGCTTGAAGCCATCCGTCGACACCATTCAATTCTCTTTTTCTCTGCATTGCTTCAAGGAAAAGATTGCAATCTGTGGATGGAATTGAGACTCCCTCATCAGAAATGCCAATCTGTTCAACCTTATTGTGTTTATAAAAAAAAAACACATGAAAAAAATGTCTCAAGAACAGTTAACCCTCTCATCACTCCTCCCCAATACACACACACACACACACACACACACACACACACACACACACACACACACACACACACACACACACACACACACACACACACACACACACACACACACACACACACACACACACACACACACACACACACACACACGTACCCGTGCAGAATCAATCGCTGGCAGTGATGAATGAATGAGCCCAGTTTGGCTAGGGAGTGGTGCTATACTTCATTGAGAGGTGGGTGGGGGTCTGTATTGTCTCTGTGTTGATGTTCAGTACACTGTGTAGAGAGAAGATTCAGTACAGTGTGTAGAGTGTAGATTCAGTACAGTGTGTAGAGTGTAGATTCAGTACAGTGTGTAGATTCAGTACAGTGTGTAGAGTGTAGATTCAGTACAGTGTGTAGAGTGTAGATTCAGTACAGTGTGTAGAGTGTAGATTCAGTACAGTGTGTAGAGTGTAGATTCAGTACAGTGTGTAGAGTGTAGATTCAGTACACTGTGTAGAGTGTAGATTCAGTACAGTGTGTAGAGTGTAGATTCAGTACAGTGTGTAGAGTGTAGATTCAGTACAGTGTGTAGATTCAGTACAGTGTGTAGAGTGAAGATTCAGTACAGTGTGTAGAGTGTAGATTCAGTACAGTGTGTAGAGTGTAGATTCAGTACAGTGTGAAGAGTGTAGATTCAGTACAGTGTGTAGAGTGCAGATTCAGTACAGTGTGTAGAGTGTAGATTCAGTACAGTGTGAAGAGTGTAGATTCAGTACAGTGTGTAGAGTGTAGATTCAGTACAGTGTGTAGAGTGCAGATTCAGTACAGTGTGTAGAGTGTAGATTCAGTACAGTGTGAAGAGTGTAGATTCAGTACAGTGTGTAGAGTGAAGATTCAGTACAGTGTGTAGATTGTAGATTCAGTACAGTGTGTAGAGTGTAGATTCAGTACACTATGTAGAGTAAAGATTCAGTACAGTGTGTAGAGCGTAGATTCAGTACAGTGTGTAGAGTGTAGATTCAGTACACTATGTAGAGTGAAGATTCAGTACAGTGTGTAGAATGAAGATTCAGTGTAGTTTCGTTACCAGGGTATTAGTGGTCACATATGCATGCTAACCACCTGAAGGCAAGCTACAGCCTTCACACAGTTAGAGGGAGAAGTTGGAGGAGGACAAGGGAGAAGTTGGAGGAGGAAGAGGGAGAAGTTGGAGGAGGACGAGGGAGAAGTTGGAAGAGGGAGAAGTTGGAGAAGGATGAGGAAGAAGTTGGAGGATGAGGGAGAAGTTGGAGGAAGAGGGAGACGTTGGAGGAGGAAGAGGGAGAAGTTGGAGGAAGAGCGAGAAGTTGGAGGAGGAAGAGGGAGAAGTTGGAGGAGGAAGAGGGAGAAGTTGGAGGAGGACGAGGGAGAAGTTGGAGGAGGAAGAGGGAGAAGTTGGAGAAGGATGAGGAAGAAGTTGGAGGAAGAGGGAGAAGTTGGAGGAAGAGGGAAAAGTTGGAGGAAGAGGGAGAAGTTGGAGGAGGACGAGGGAGAAGTTGGAGGAGGAAGAGGGAGAAGTTGGAGAAGGATGAGGAAGAAGTTGGAGGATGAGGGAGAAGTTGGAGGAAGAGGGAGACGTTGGAGAAGGAAGAGGGAGAAGTTGGAGGAAGAGGGAAAAGTTGGAGGAGGAAGAGGGAGAAGTTGGAGGAGGACGAGGGAGAAGTTGGAGGAGGACGAGGGAGAAGTTGGAGGAGGAAGAGGGAGAAGTTGGAGAAGGATGAGGAAGAAGTTGAAGGATGAGGGAGAAGTTGGAGGAAGAGGGATAAGTTGGAGGAAGAGGGAGAAGTTGGAGGAGGAAGAGGGAGAAGTTGGAGAAGGATGAGGAAGAAGTTGGAGGATGAGGGAGAAGTTGGAGGAAGAGGGAGAAGTTGGAGGAGGAAAAGGGAGAAGTTGGAGGACGAGGGAGAAGTTGGAGGAGGAAGAGGGAGAAGTTGGAGGAGAAGAGGGAGAAGTTGGAGGATGAGGGAGAAGTTGGAGGAAGAGGGAGACGTTGGAGGACGAGGGAGAAGTTGGAGGAAGAGGGAGAAGTTGGAGGAGGAAGAGGGAGAAGTTGGAGGAGGATGAGGGAGAAGTTGGAAGAGGGAGAAGTTGGAGAAGGATGAGGAAGAAGTTGGAGGATGAGGGAGAAGTTGGAGGAAGAGGGAGAAGTTGGAGGAAGAGGGAGAAGTTGGAGGAAGAGGGAGAAGTTGGAGGAAGAGGGAGAAGTTGGAGGAAGAGGGAGAAGTTGGAGGAGGAAGAGGGAGAAGTTGGAGGAGGAAGAGGGAGAAGAAGGATGAGGAAGAGGGAGAAGAAGGATGAGGGAGGGAGAAGTTGGAGAAGGATGAGGAAGAAGTTGGAGGAGGAAGAGGGAGAAGTTGGAGGACGAGGGAGAAGTTGGAGGAGGGAGACGTTGGAGGAGGAAGAGGGAGAGGTTGGAGGACGAGGGACAAGTTGGAGGATGAGGGAGAAGTTGGAGGGAGAAGTTGGAGGACGAGGGAGAAGTTGGAGGATGAGGGAGAAGTTGGAGGGAGAGGTTGGAGGACGAGGGACAAGTTGGAGGAGGAAGAGGGAGAAGTTGGAGGACGAGGGAGAAGTTGGAGGAAGGAGACGTTGGAGGAGGAAGAGGGAGAGGTTGGAGGAAGAGGGAGAAGTTGGAGGATGAGGGAGAAGTTGGAGGATGAGGAAGAAGTTGGAGGAAGAGGGAGAAGTTGGAGGACAAGGGAGAAGTTGGTGGACAAGAGAGAAGTTGGTGGAGGAAGAGGGAGAATTTGGAGGAGGAAGAGGGAGAAGTTGGAGGAAGAGGGAAACGTTTGAGGAGGAAGAGGGAGATTTTGGAGGACGTGGGAGAAGTTGGAGGACGAGGGAGAAGTTGGAGGAGGAAGAGGGAGAAGTTGAAGGACGAGGGAGAAGTTGGAGGAGGAAGAGGGAGAAGTTGGAAGAAGAGGGAGAAGTTAGAGGGAGAAGTTGGAGGACGAGGGAGAAGTTGGAGGAAGAGGGAGAAAATGGAGGAAGAAGTTGAAGGAAGAAGTTTGAGGACGAGGGAAAAGATGGAGGAAGAGGGAGAAGATGGAGGAGGAAGAGGGAGAAGATGTTGGAGGAAGAGGGAGATGTTGGAGGAAGAGGGTGAAGAAGGAGGATGAAGGAGAAGTTGAAGGAAGAAGTTGGAGGAAGAGGGAGAAGTTGGAGGATGAGGGAGAAGTTGGAGGATGAGGGAGAAGTTGGAGGAAGAGGGAGAAGTTGGAGGATGAGGAAGAAGTTGGAGGATGAGGAAGAAGTTGGAGGAAGAGGGAGAAGTTGGAGGAACAGGGAGAAGTTGGAGGAGGAAGAGGGAGAAGTTGGAGGACGAGGGAGAAATTGGAGGAAGAGGGAGAAGTTGGAGGAAGAGGGAGAAGTTGGAGGAGGAAAAGGGAGAAGTTGGAGGAAGAGGGAGAAGTTGGAGGAGGAAGAGGGAGAAGTTGAAGGAAGAAGTTGGAGGAAGAGGGATAATATGGAGGACGAGGGAGAAGATGAAGGAAGAGGGAGAAGTTGGAGGACGAGGGAGAAGATGGAGAAGTTGGGGGAAGAGGGAGAAGTTGGAGGAAGAGGAAGAAGTTGGAGGAAGAGAGAGAAGTTGGAGGAAAAGGGAGAAGTTGGAGGAAGAGGGAGAAGTTGGAGGAGGAAGAGGGAGAAGTTGGAGGACGAGGGAGAAGAGGGAGAAGTTGGAGGAAGAGGGAGAAGTTGGAGGAAGAGGGAGAAGTTAGAGGGAGAAGTTGGAGGACGAGGGAGAAGTTGGAGGAAGAGGGAGAAAATGGAGGAAGAAGTTGAAGGAAGAAGTTTGAGGACGAGGGAAAAGATGGAGGAAGAGGGAGAAGATGGAGGAGGAAGAGGGAGAAGATGTTGGAGGAAGAGGGAGATGTTGGAGGAAGAGGGTGAAGAAGGAGGATGAAGGAGAAGTTGAAGGAAGAAGTTGGAGGAAGAGGGAGAAGTTGGAGGATGAGGGAGAAGTTGGAGGATGAGGGAGAAGTTGGAGGAAGAGGGAGAAGTTGGAGGATGAGGAAGAAGTTGGAGGATGAGGAAGAAGTTGGAGGAAGAGGGAGAAGTTGGAGGAACAGGGAGAAGTTGGAGGAGGAAGAGGGAGAAGTTGGAGGACGAGGGAGAAATTGGAGGAAGAGGGAGAAGTTGGAGGAAGAGGGAGAAGTTGGAGGAGGAAAAGGGAGAAGTTGGAGGAAGAGGGAGAAGTTGGAGGAGGAAGAGGGAGAAGTTGAAGGAAGAAGTTGGAGGAAGAGGGATAATATGGAGGACGAGGGAGAAGATGAAGGAAGAGGGAGAAGTTGGAGGACGAGGGAGAAGATGGAGAAGTTGGGGGAAGAGGGAGAAGTTGGAGGAAGAGGAAGAAGTTGGAGGAAGAGAGAGAAGTTGGAGGAAAAGGGAGAAGTTGGAGGAAGAGGGAGAAGTTGGAGGAGGAAGAGGGAGAAGTTGGAGGACGAGGGAGAAGAGGGAGAAGTTGGAGGAAGAGGGAGAAGTTGGAGGAAGAGGGAGAAGTTGGAGGACGAGGGAGAAGTTGGAGGAAGAGGGAGAAGTTGGAGGAAGAGGGAGAAGTTGGAGGAAGAGGAAGAAGTTGGAGGAAGTGGGAGAAGTTGGAGGACGAGGGAGAAGTTGGAGGAAGAGGAAAGTTGGAGGAAGAGGAATAAGTTGGAGGACGAGGGAGAAGTTGGAGGGAGAAGTTGGAGGAAGAAGGAGAAGTTGGAGAGGAATAAGTTAGAGGAAGAGGAAGAAGTTGGAGGAAGAGGAAGAAGTTGGAGGACGAGGGAGAAGTTGGAGGAAGAGGTAGAAGTTGGAGGAAGAGAGAAAAGTTGGAGGAAGAGGAAGAAGTTGGAGGAAGAGAGAGAAGTTGGAGGAAGAGGGAGAAGTTGGGAGAAGTTGGAGGAAGAGGGAGAAGTTGGAGGAAGAGGGAGAAGTTGGAGGAAGAGGAAGACGTTGGAGGAAGAGGAAGAAGTTGGAGGACGAGGGAGAAGTTGGAGGAAGAGGGAGAAGTTGGAGGAAGAGGGAGAAGTTGGAGGAAGAGGGAGAAGTTGGAGGAAGAGAGAGAAGTTGGAGGAAGAGGGAGAAGTTGGGAGAAGTTGGAGGAAGAGGGAGAAGTTGGAGGAAGAGGGAGAAGTTGGAGGAAGTGGGAGAAGTTGGAGGAAGAGGGAGAAGTTGGAGGACGAGGAAGAAGAGGGAGAAGTTGGAGGAAGAGGGAGAAGTTGGAGGAACAGGGAGAAGTTGGAGGAAGAGGGAGAAATTGGAGGAAGAGGGAGAAGTTGGAGGAAGAGGGAAATATTGGAGGAGGAAGAGGGAGAAGTTGGAGATGGATGAGGAAGAAGTTGGAGGATGAGGGAGAAGTTGGAGGAAGAGGGAGAAGTTGGAGGGAGAAGTTGGAGTACGAGGGAGAAGTTGGAGGACGAGGGAGAAGTTGGAGGACGAGGGAGAAGTTGGAGGACGAGGGAGAAGTTGGAGGACAAGGGAGAAGTTGGAGGACAAGGGAGAAGTTGGAGGAGGAAGAGGGAGAAGTTGGAGGAAGAGGGAGAAGTTGGAGGAAGAGGGAGAAGTTGGAAGACAAGGGAGAAGTTGGAGGAGGAAGAGGGAGAAGTTGGATGAGGAAGAGGGAGAAGTTGGAGGAAGAGGGAGAAGTTGGAGGAGGAAGAGTGAGAAGTTGGAGGAGGAAGAGTGAGAAGTTGGAGGAGGAAGAGGGAGAAGTTGGAGGAAGAGGGAGAAGTTGGAGGACAAGGGAGAAGTTGGAGTAGGAAGAGGGAGAAGTTGGAGGAGGAAGAGGGAGAAGTTGGAGGAGGAAGAGTGAGAAGTTGGAGGAAGAAGAGTGAGAATTTGGAGGAGGGAGAAGTTGGAGGAAAAGGTAGAAGTTGGAGGAAGAGAGAAAAGTTGGAGGAAGAGGAAGAAGTTGGAGGAAGAGAGAGAAGTTGGAGGAAGAGGGAGAAGTTGGGAGAAGTTGGAGGAAGAGGGAGAAGTTGGAGGAAGAGGGAGAAGTTGGAGGAAGAGGAAGACGTTGGAGGAAGAGGAAGAAGTTGGAGGACGAGGGAGAAGTTGGAGGAAGAGGGAGAAGTTGGAGGAAGAGGGAGAAGTTGGAGGAAGAGGGAGAAGTTGGAGGAAGAGAGAGAAGTTGGAGGAAGAGGGAGAAGTTGGAGGAAGAGGGAGAAGTTGGAGGAAGAGGAAGAAGTTGGAGGAAGAGGGAGAAGTTGGAGGAAGAGGGAGAAGTTGGAGGAAGAGGGAGAAGTTGGAGGAAGTGGGAGAAGTTGGAGGAAGAGGGAGAAGTTGGAGGACGAGGAAGAAGAGGGAGAAGTTGGAGGAAGAGGGAGAAGTTGGAGGAACAGGGAGAAGTTGGAGGAAGAGGGAGAAATTGGAGGAAGAGGGAGAAGTTGGAGGAAGAGGGAAATATTGGAGGAGGAAGAGGGAGAAGTTGGAGATGGATGAGGAAGAAGTTGGAGGATGAGGGAGAAGTTGGAGGAAGAGGGAGAAGTTGGAGGGAGAGGGAGAAGTTGGAAGAGGGAGAAGTTGGAGGAAGCGGGAGAAGTTGGAAGACAAGGGAGAAGTTGGAGGAGGAAGAGGGAGAAGTTGGAAGAGGGAGAAGTTGGAGGAAGAGGGAGAAGTTGGAGGAGGAAGAGTGAGAAGTTGGAGGAGGAAGAGTGAGAAGTTGGAGGAGGAAGAGGGAGAAGTTGGAGGAAGAGGGAGAAGTTGGAGGACAAGGGAGAAGTTGGAGTAGGAAGAGGGAGAAGTTGGAGGAGGAAGAGGGAGAAGTTGGAGGAGGAAGAGGGAGAAGTTGGAGGAGGAAGAGTGAGAAGTTGGAGGAGGAAGAGTGAGAATTTGGAGGAGGGAGAAGTTGGAGGAAGAGGGAGAAGTTGGAGGAGGGAGAAGTTGGAGGAAGAGGGAGAAGTTGGAGGAGGAAGAGTGAGAAGTTGGAGGAGGAAGAGTGAGAAGTTGGAGGAGGAAGAGGGAGAAGTTAGAGGACGAGGGAGAAGTTGGAGGAAGGAGACGTTGGAGGAGGAAGAGGGAGAGGTTGAGGAAGAGGGAGAAGTTGGAGGATGAGGGAGAAGATGGAGGAAGAGGAAGAAGTTGGAGGAAGAGGGAGAAGTTGGAGGACAAGGGAGAAGTTGGAGGAGGAAGAGGGAGAAGTTGGAGGACGAGGGAGAAGTTGGAGGAGGAAGAGGGAGAAGTTGGAGGAGAAGAGGGAGAAGTTGGAGGATGAGGGAGAAGTTGGAGGAAGAGGGAGACGTTGGAGGACGAGGGAGAAGTTGGAGGAAGAGGGAGAAGTTGGAGGAGGAAGAGGGAGAAGTTGGAGGAGGATGAGGGAGAAGTTGGAAGAGGGAGAAGTTGGAGAAGGATGAGGAAGAAGTTGGAGGACGAGGGAGAAGTTGGAGGAAGAGGGAGAAGTTGGAGGAAGAGGGAGAAGTTGGAGGAAGAGGGAGAAGTTGGAGGAAGAGGGAGAAGTTGGAGGAGGAAGAGGGAGAAGTTGGAAGAGGGAGAAAAAGGATGAGGAAGAGGGAGAAGAAGGATGAGGAAGAGGGAGAAGTTGGAGAAGGATGAGGAAGAAGTTGGAGGGAGAAGTTGGAGGACGAGGGAGAAGTTGGAGGATGAGGGAGAAGTTGGAGGGAGAAGTTGGAGGACGAGGGAGAAGTTGGAGGAGGAAGAGGGAGAAGTTGGAGGACGAGGGAGAAGTTGGAGGAAGGAGACGTTGGAGGAGGAAGAGGTTGGAGGAAGAGGGAGAAGTTGGAGGATGAGGGAGAAGATGGAGGAAGAGGAAGAAGTTGGAGGAAGAGGGAGAAGTTGGAGGACAATGGAGAAGTTGGTGGACAAGAGAGAAGTTGGTGGAGGAAGAGGGAGAATTTGGAGGAGGAAGAGGGAGAAGTTGGAGGAAGAGGGAAACGTTGGAGGAGGAAGAGGGAGATTTTGGAGGACGTGGGAGAAGTTGAAGGACGAGGGAGAAGTTGGAGGAGGAAGAGGGAGAAGTTGGAAGAAGAGGGAGAAGTTGGAGGACGAGGGAGAAGTTGGAGGAAGAGGGAGAAAATGGAGGAAGAAGTTGAAGGAAGAAGTTTGAGGACGAGGGAAAAGATGGAGGAAGAGGGAGAAGATGGAGGAGGAAGAGGGAGAAGATGTTGGAGGAAGAGGGAGATGTTGGAGGAAGAGGGTGAAGAAGGAGGAAGAAGGAGAGGTTGAAGGAAGAAGTTGGAGGAAGAGGGAGAAGTTGGAGGATGAGGGAGAAGTTGGAGGATGAGGGAGAAGTTGGAGGAAGAGGGAGAAGTTGGAGGATGAGGAAGAAGTTGGAGGAAGAGGGAGAAGTTGGAGGAACAGGGAGAAGTTGGAGGAGGAAGAGGGAGAAGTTGGAGGACGAGGGAGAAGTTGGAGGAAGAGGGAGAAGTTGGAGGAAGAGGGAGAAGTTGGAGGAGGAAAAGGGAGAAGTTGGAGGAAGAGGGAGAAGTTGGAGTAGGAAGAGAGAGAAGTTGGAGGAGGAAGAGGGAGAAGTTGGAGGAAGAGGGAGAAGTTAGAGGAGGAAGAGTGAGAAGTTGGAGGAAGATGATTGAGAATTTGGAGGAGGGAGAAGTTGGAGGAAGAGGGAGAAGTTGGAGGACGAGGGAGAAGTTGGAGTAGGGAGACGTTGGAGGAGGAAGAGGGAGAGGTTGGAGAATGAGGGGGAAGTTGGAGGTAGAAGTTGGAGGACGAGGGAGAAGTTGGAGGATGAGGGAGAAGTTGGAGGACGAGGGAGAAGTTGGAGGAGGAAGAGGGAGAAGTTGGAGGACGAGGGAGAAGTTGGAGGAAGGAGACGTTGGAGGAGGAAGAGGGAGAGGTTGAGGAAGAGGGAGAAGTTGGAGGATGAGGGAGAAGATGGAGGAAGAGGAAGAAGTTGGAGGAAGAGGGAGAAGTTGGAGGACAAGGGAGAAGTTGGAGGAGGAAGAGGGAGAAGTTGGAGGAGGAAGAGGGAGAAGTTGGAGGACGAGGGAGAAGTTGGAGGAGGAAGAGGGAGAAGTTGGAGGAGAAGAGGGAGAAGTTGGAGGAAGAGGGAGACGTTGGAGGACGAGGGAGAAGTTGGAGGAAGAGGGAGAAGTTGGAGGAGGAAGAGGGAGAAGTTGGAGGAGGATGAGGGAGAAGTTGGAAGAGGGAGAAGTTGGAGAAGGATGAGGAAGAAGTTGGAGGATGAGGGAGAAGTTGGAAGAAGAGGGAGAAGTTGGAGGAAGAGGGAGAAGTTGGAGGAAGAGGGAGAAGTTGGAGGAGGGAGAAGTTGGAGGAAGAGGGAGAAGTTGGAGGAGGAAGAGTGAGAAGTTGGAGGAGGAAGAGTGAGAAGTTGGAGGAGGAAGAGTGAGAAGTTGGAGGAGGAAGAGGGAGAAGTTGGAGGACAAGGGAGAAGTTGGAGTAGGAAGAGAGAGAAGTTGGAGGAGGAAGAGGGAGAAGTTGGAGGAAGAGGGAGAAGTTGGAGGAGGAAGAGTGAGAGGTTGGAGGAGGAAGAGTGAGAATTTGGAGGAGGGAGAAGTTGGAGGAAGAGGGAGAAGTTGGAGTAGGGAGACGTTGGAGGAGGAAGAGGGAGAGGTTGGAGGACGAGGGAGAAGTTGGAGAATGAGGGGGAAGTTGTAGGTAGAAGTTGGAGGACAAGGGAGAAGTTGGAGGATGAGGGAGAAGTTGGAGGGAGAAGTTGGAGGACGAGGGAGAAGTTGGAGGAAGAGGGAGACGTTGGAGGAGGAAGAGGGAGAAGTTAGAGGACGAGGGAGAAGTTGGAGGAAGGAGACGTTGGAGGAGGAAGAGGGAGAGGTTGAGGAAGAGGGAGAAGTTGGAGGATGAGGGAGAAGATGGAGGAAGAGGAAGAAGTTGGAGGAAGAGGGAGAAGTTGGAGGACAAGGGAGAAGTTGGAGGAGGAAGAGGGAGAAGTTGGAGGACGAGGGAGAAGTTGGAGGAGGAAGAGGGAGAAGTTGGAGGAGAAGAGGGAGAAGTTGGAGGATGAGGGAGAAGTTAGAGGAAGAGGGAGACGTTGGAGGACGAGGGAGAAGTTGGAGGAAGAGGGAGAAGTTGGAGGAGGAAGAGGGAGAAGTTGGAGGAGGATGAGGGAGAAGTTGGAAGAGGGAGAAGTTGGAGAAGGATGAGGAAGAAGTTGGAGGATGAGGGAGAAGTTGGAGGAAGAGGGAGAAGTTGGAGGAAGAGGGAGAAGTTGGAGGAAGAGGGAGAAGTTGGAGGAAGAGGGAGAAGTTGGAGGAGGAAGAGGGAGAAGTTGAAAGAGGGAGAAAAAGGATGAGGAAGAGGGAGAAGAAGGATGAGGAAGAGGGAGAAGTTGGAGAAGGATGAGGAAGAAGTTGGAGGGAGAAGTTGGAGGACGAGGGAGAAGTTGGAGGATGAGGGAGAAGTTGGAGGGAGAAGTTGGAGGACGAGGGAGAAGTTGGAGGAGGAAGAGGGAGAAGTTGGAGGACGAGGGAGAAGTTGGAGGAAGGAGACGTTGGAGGAGGAAGAGGTTGGAGGAAGAGGGAGAAGTTGGAGGATGAGGGAGAAGATGGAGGAAGAGGAAGAAGTTGGAGGACGAGGGAGAAGTTGGAGGACGAGGGAGAAGTTGGAGGACGAGGGAGAGGTTGGAGGACGAGGGAGAAGTTGGAGGACAAGGGAGAAGTTGGAGGAGGAAGAGGGAGAAGTTGGAGGAAGAGGGAGAAGTTGGAGGAAGAGGGAGAAGTTGGAGGAAGAGGGAGAAGTTGGAAGACAAGGGAGAAGTTGGAGGAGGAAGAGGGAGAAGTTGGATGAGGAAGAGGGAGAAGTTGGAGGAAGAGGGAGAAGTTGGAGGAGGAAGAGTGAGAAGTTGGAGGAGGAAGAGTGAGAAGTTGGAGGAGGAAGAGGGAGAAGTTGGAGGAAGAGGGAGAAGTTGGAGGACAAGGGAGAAGTTGGAGTAGGAAGAGGGAGAAGTTGGAGGAGGAAGAGGGAGAAGTTGGAGGAGGAAGAGTGAGAAGTTGGAGGAAGAAGAGTGAGAATTTGGAGGAGGGAGAAGTTGGAGGAAAAGGTAGAAGTTGGAGGAAGAGAGAAAAGTTGGAGGAAGAGGAAGAAGTTGGAGGAAGAGAGAGAAGTTGGAGGAAGAGGGAGAAGTTGGGAGAAGTTGGAGGAAGAGGGAGAAGTTGGAGGAAGAGGGAGAAGTTGGAGGAAGAGGAAGACGTTGGAGGAAGAGGAAGAAGTTGGAGGACGAGGGAGAAGTTGGAGGAAGAGGGAGAAGTTGGAGGAAGAGGGAGAAGTTGGAGGAAGAGGGAGAAGTTGGAGGAAGAGAGAGAAGTTGGAGGAAGAGGGAGAAGTTGGAGGAAGAGGGAGAAGTTGGAGGAAGAGGAAGAAGTTGGAGGAAGAAGGAGAAGTTGGAGGAAGAGGGAGAAGTTGGAGGAAGAGGGAGAAGTTGGAGGAAGTGGGAGAAGTTGGAGGAAGAGGGAGAAGTTGGAGGACGAGGAAGAAGAGGGAGAAGTTGGAGGAAGAGGGAGAAGTTGGAGGAACAGGGAGAAGTTGGAGGAAGAGGGAGAAATTGGAGGAAGAGGGAGAAGTTGGAGGAAGAGGGAAATATTGGAGGAGGAAGAGGGAGAAGTTGGAGATGGATGAGGAAGAAGTTGGAGGATGAGGGAGAAGTTGGAGGAAGAGGGAGAAGTTGGAGGGAGAGGGAGAAGTTGGAAGAGGGAGAAGTTGGAGGAAGCGGGAGAAGTTGGAAGACAAGGGAGAAGTTGGAGGAGGAAGAGGGAGAAGTTGGAAGAGGGAGAAGTTGGAGGAAGAGGGAGAAGTTGGAGGAGGAAGAGTGAGAAGTTGGAGGAGGAAGAGTGAGAAGTTGGAGGAGGAAGAGGGAGAAGTTGGAGGAAGAGGGAGAAGTTGGAGGACAAGGGAGAAGTTGGAGTAGGAAGAGGGAGAAGTTGGAGGAGGAAGAGGGAGAAGTTGGAGGAGGAAGAGGGAGAAGTTGGAGGAGGAAGAGTGAGAAGTTGGAGGAGGAAGAGTGAGAATTTGGAGGAGGGAGAAGTTGGAGGAAGAGGGAGAAGTTGGAGGAAGAGGGAGAAGTTGGAGGAAGAGGGAGAAGTTGGAGGAGGAAGAGTGAGAAGTTGGAGGAGGAAGAGTGAGAAGTTGGAGGAGGAAGAGGGAGAAGTTAGAGGACGAGGGAGAAGTTGGAGGAAGGAGACGTTGGAGGAGGAAGAGGGAGAGGTTGAGGAAGAGGGAGAAGTTGGAGGATGAGGGAGAAGATGGAGGAAGAGGAAGAAGTTGGAGGAAGAGGGAGAAGTTGGAGGACAAGGGAGAAGTTGGAGGAGGAAGAGGGAGAAGTTGGAGGACGAGGGAGAAGTTGGAGGAGGAAGAGGGAGAAGTTGGAGGAGAAGAGGGAGAAGTTGGAGGATGAGGGAGAAGTTGGAGGAAGAGGGAGACGTTGGAGGACGAGGGAGAAGTTGGAGGAAGAGGGAGAAGTTGGAGGAGGAAGAGGGAGAAGTTGGAGGAGGATGAGGGAGAAGTTGGAAGAGGGAGAAGTTGGAGAAGGATGAGGAAGAAGTTGGAGGACGAGGGAGAAGTTGGAGGAAGAGGGAGAAGTTGGAGGAAGAGGGAGAAGTTGGAGGAAGAGGGAGAAGTTGGAGGAAGAGGGAGAAGTTGGAGGAGGAAGAGGGAGAAGTTGGAAGAGGGAGAAAAAGGATGAGGAAGAGGGAGAAGAAGGATGAGGAAGAGGGAGAAGTTGGAGAAGGATGAGGAAGAAGTTGGAGGGAGAAGTTGGAGGACGAGGGAGAAGTTGGAGGATGAGGGAGAAGTTGGAGGGAGAAGTTGGAGGACGAGGGAGAAGTTGGAGGAGGAAGAGGGAGAAGTTGGAGGACGAGGGAGAAGTTGGAGGAAGGAGACGTTGGAGGAGGAAGAGGTTGGAGGAAGAGGGAGAAGTTGGAGGATGAGGGAGAAGATGGAGGAAGAGGAAGAAGTTGGAGGAAGAGGGAGAAGTTGGAGGACAATGGAGAAGTTGGTGGACAAGAGAGAAGTTGGTGGAGGAAGAGGGAGAATTTGGAGGAGGAAGAGGGAGAAGTTGGAGGAAGAGGGAAACGTTGGAGGAGGAAGAGGGAGATTTTGGAGGACGTGGGAGAAGTTGAAGGACGAGGGAGAAGTTGGAGGAGGAAGAGGGAGAAGTTGGAAGAAGAGGGAGAAGTTGGAGGACGAGGGAGAAGTTGGAGGAAGAGGGAGAAAATGGAGGAAGAAGTTGAAGGAAGAAGTTTGAGGACGAGGGAAAAGATGGAGGAAGAGGGAGAAGATGGAGGAGGAAGAGGGAGAAGATGTTGGAGGAAGAGGGAGATGTTGGAGGAAGAGGGTGAAGAAGGAGGAAGAAGGAGAGGTTGAAGGAAGAAGTTGGAGGAAGAGGGAGAAGTTGGAGGATGAGGGAGAAGTTGGAGGATGAGGGAGAAGTTGGAGGAAGAGGGAGAAGTTGGAGGATGAGGAAGAAGTTGGAGGAAGAGGGAGAAGTTGGAGGAACAGGGAGAAGTTGGAGGAGGAAGAGGGAGAAGTTGGAGGACGAGGGAGAAGTTGGAGGAAGAGGGAGAAGTTGGAGGAAGAGGGAGAAGTTGGAGGAGGAAAAGGGAGAAGTTGGAGGAAGAGGGAGAAGTTGGAGTAGGAAGAGAGAGAAGTTGGAGGAGGAAGAGGGAGAAGTTGGAGGAAGAGGGAGAAGTTAGAGTAGGAAGAGAGAGAAGTTGGAGGAGGAAGAGGGAGAAGTTGGAGGAAGAGGGAGAAGTTAGAGGAGGAAGAGTGAGAAGTTGGAGGAAGATGATTGAGAATTTGGAGGAGGGAGAAGTTGGAGGAAGAGGGAGAAGTTGGAGGACGAGGGAGAAGTTGGAGTAGGGAGACGTTGGAGGAGGAAGAGGGAGAGGTTGGAGAATGAGGGGGAAGTGGAGGTAGAAGTTGGAGGACGAGGGAGAAGTTGGAGGATGAGGGAGAAGTTGGAGGACGAGGGAGAAGTTGGAGGAGGAAGAGGGAGAAGTTGGAGGACGAGGGAGAAGTTGGAGGAAGGAGACGTTGGAGGAGGAAGAGGGAGAGGTTGAGGAAGAGGGAGAAGTTGGAGGATGAGGGAGAAGATGGAGGAAGAGGAAGAAGTTGGAGGAAGAGGGAGAAGTTGGAGGACAAGGGAGAAGTTGGAGGAGGAAGAGGGAGAAGTTGGAGGACGAGGGAGAAGTTGGAGGAGGAAGAGGGAGAAGTTGGAGGAGAAGAGGGAGAAGTTGGAGGATGAGGGAGAAGTTGGAGGAAGAGGGAGACGTTGGAGGACGAGGGAGAAGTTGGAGGAAGAGGGAGAAGTTGGAGGAGGAAGAGGGAGAAGTTGGAGGAGGATGAGGGAGAAGTTGGAAGAGGGAGAAGTTGGAGAAGGATGAGGAAGAAGTTGGAGGATGAGGGAGAAGTTGGAAGAAGAGGGAGAAGTTACATTTACATTTACATTTAAGTCATTTAGCAGACGCTCTTATCCAGAGCGACTTACAAATTGGTGCATTCACCTTATGACATCCAGTGGAACGGCCACTTTACAATAGTGCATCTAAATCTTTTAAGGGGGGGGGAGTGAGAAGGATTACTTTATCCTATCCTAGGTATTCCTTAAAGAGGTGGGGTTTCAGGTGTCTCCGGAAGGTGGTGATTGACTCCGCTGTCCTGGCGTCGTGAGGGAGTTTGTTCCACCATTGGGGGGCCAGAGCAGCGAACAGTTTTGACTGGGCTGAGCGGGAACTGTACTTCCTCAGTGGTAGGGAGGCGAGCAGGCCAGAGGTGGATGAACGCAGTGCCCTTGTTTGGGTGTAGGGCCTGATCAGAGCCTGGAGGTACTGAGGTGCCGTTCCCCTCACAGCTCCGTAGGCAAGCACCATGGTCTTGTAGCGGATGCGAGCTTCAACTGGAAGCCAGTGGAGAGAGCGGAGGAGCGGGGTGACGTGAGAGAACTTGGGAAGGTTGAACACCAGACGGGCTGCGGCGTTCTGGATGAGTTGTAGGGCTTTAATGGCACAGGCAGGGAGCCCAGCCAACAGCGAGTTGCAGTAATCCAGACGGGAGATGACAAGTGCCTGGATTAGGACCTGCGCCGCTTCCTGTGTGAGGCAGGGTCGTACTCTGCGGATGTTGTAGAGCATGAACCTACAGGAACGGGCCACCGCCTTGATGTTGGTTGAGAACGACAGGGTGTTGTCCAGGATCACGCCAAGGTTCTTAGCGCTCTGGGAGGAGGACACAATGGAGTTGTCAACCGTGATGGCGAGATCATGGAACGGGCAGTCCTTCCCCGGGAGGAAGAGCAGCTCCGTCTTGCCGAGGTTCAGCTTGAGGTGGTGATCCGTCATCCACACTGATATGTCTGCCAGACATGCAGAGATGCGATTCGCCACCTGGTCATCAGAAGGGGGAAAGGAGAAGATTAGTTGTGTGTCGTCTGCATAGCAATGATAGGAGAGACCATGTGAGGTTATGACAGAGCCAAGTGACTTGGTGTATAGCGAGAATAGGAGAGGGCCTAGAACAGAGCCCTGGGGGACACCAGTGGTGAGAGCACGTGGTGAGGAGACAGATTCTCGCCACGCCACCTGGTAGGAGCGACCTGTCAGGTAGGACGCAATCCAAGCGTGGGCCGCGCCGGAGATGCCCAACTCGGAGAGGGTGGAGAGGAGGATCTGATGGTTCACAGTATCGAAGGCAGCCGATAGGTCTAGAAGGATGAGAGCAGAGGAGAGAGAGTTAGCTTTAGCAGTGCGGAGCGCCTCCGTGATACAGAGAAGAGCAGTCTCAGTTGAATGACTAGTCTTGAAACCTGACTGATTTGGATCAAGAAGGTCATTCTGAGAGAGATAGCGGGAGAGCTGGCCAAGGACGGCACGTTCAAGAGTTTTGGAGAGAAAAGAAAGAAGGGATACTGGTCTGTAGTTGTTGACATCGGAGGGATCGAGTGTAGGTTTTTTCAGAAGGGGTGCAACTCTCGCTCTCTTGAAGACGGAAGGGACGTAGCCAGCGGTCAGGGATGAGTTGATGAGCGAGGTGAGGTAAGGGAGAAGGTCTCCGGAAATGGTCTGGAGAAGAGAGGAGGGGATAGGGTCAAGCGGGCAGGTTGTTGGGCGGCCGGCCGTCACAAGACGCGAGATTTCATCTGGAGAGAGAGGGGAGAAAGAGGTCAGAGCACAAGGTGGGGCAGTGTGAGCAGAACCAGCGGTGTCGTTTGACTTAGCAAACGAGGATCGGATGTCGTCGACCTTCTTTTCAAAATGGTTGACGAAGTCATCTGCAGAGAGGGAGGAGGGGGGGGAGGGGGAGGAGGATTCAGGAGGGAGGAGAAGGTGGCAAAGAGCTTCCTGGGGTTAGAGGCAGATGCTTGGAATTTAGAGTGGTAGAAAGTGGCTTTAGCAGCAGAGACAGAAGAGGAAAATGTAGAGAGGAGGGAGTGAAAGGATGCCAGGTCCGCAGGGAGGCGAGTTTTCCTCCATTTCCGCTCGGCTGCCCGGAGCCCTGTTCTGTGAGCTCGCAATGAGTCGTCGAGCCACGGAGCGGGAGGGGAGGACCGAGCCGGCCTGGAGGATAGGGGACATAGAGAGTCAAAGGATGCAGAAAGGGAGGATAGGAGGGTTGAGGAGGCAGAATCAGGAGATAGGTTGGAGAAGGTTTGAGCAGAGGGAAGAGATGATAGGATGGAAGAGGAGAGGGTAGCGGGGGAGAGAGAGCGAAGGTTGGGGCGGCGCGATACCATCCGAGTAGGGGCAGTGTGGGAAGTGTTGGATGAGAGCGAGAGGGAAAAGGATACAAGGTAGTGGTCGGAGACTTGGAGGGGAGTTGCAATGAGGTTAGTGGAAGAACAGCATCTAGTAAAGATGAGGTCGAGCGTATTGCCTGCCTTGTGAGTAGGGGGGGAAGGTGAGAGGGTGAGGTCAAAAGAGGAGAGGAGTGGAAAGAAGGAGGCAGAGAGGAATGAGTCAAAGGTAGACGTGGGGAGGTTAAAGTCGCCCAGAACTGTGAGAGGTGAGCCGTCCTCAGGAAAGGAGCTAATCAAGGCATCGAGCTCATTGATGAACTCTCCGAGGGAACCTGGAGGGCGATAAATGATAAGGATGTTAAGCTTGAAAGGGCTGGTAACTGTGACAGCATGGAATTCAAAGGAGGCGATAGACAGATGGGTAAGGGGACAAAGAGAGAATGACCACTTGGGAGAGATGAGGATCCCGGTGCCACCACCCCGCTGACCAGAAGCTCTCGGGGTGTGCGAGAACACGTGGGCGGACGAAGAGAGAGCAGTAGGAGTAGCAGTGTTATCTGTGGTGATCCATGTTTCCGTCAGTGCCAGGAAGTCGAGGGACTGGAGGGAGGCATAGGCTGAGATGAACTCTGCCTTGTTGGCCGCAGATCGGCAGTTCCAGAGGCTACCGGAGACCTGGAACTCCACGTGGGTCGTGCGCGCTGGGACCACCAGATTAGGGTGGCCGATGCCACGCGGTGTGGAGCGTTTGTATGGTCTGTGCAGAGAGGAGAGAACAGGGATAGACAGACACATAGTTGGCAGGCTACAGAAGAGACTACGCTAATGCAAAGGAGATTGGAGTGGCAAGTGGACTACGCGTCTCGAATGTTCAGAAAGTTAAGCTTACGTAGCAAGAATCTTATTGACTAAAATGATTAAGATGATACAGTACTGCTTAAGTAGGCTAGCTGGCAGTGGCTGCGTTGTTGACTTTGTAGGCTAGCTGGCAGTTGTTGACTTTGTAGGCTAGCTGGCAGTGGCTGCGTTGTTGACACTACACTAATCAAGTCGTTCCGTTGAGTGTAATTGTATCTACAGTGCTGCTATTCGGGGGCTAGCTGGCTAGCTAGCAGTGTTGATTACGTTACGTTGCGTTAAAAGAACGACAATAGCTGGCTATCTAACCTAGAAAATCGCTCTAGACTACACAATTATCTTTGATACAAAGACGGCTATGTAGCTAGCTATGTAGCTAGCTACGATCAAACAAATCAAACCGTTGTACTGTAATGAAATGAAGTGAAAATGTGATATTACCTGTGGAGCGAAGCGGAATGCGACCGGGTTGTTGAGTGCAGAAGTTCTATTCGGTAGACGTTGGCTAGCTGTTGGCTAGCTAGCAGTGTCTCCTACGTTAAGGACGACAGATAGCTGGCTAGCTAGCCTCGGTAAATTAAGATAATCACTCTAAAACTACACACTCTAAACTACACAATTATCTTGGATACGAAGACAGCAAAGACAACTATGTAGCTAGCTAACACTACACTAATCAAGTCGTTCAGTTGGGTGTAATAGTTGCTACAGTGCTGCTATTCGGTAGACGGTGGACGTTTGCTAGCTGGCTAGCTGCTGGGCAGATGGCAGATAGCAGTGTAGACTGCGTTAGGACGACGAAATACGATAATTACGCAATTATCTTTGATACAAAGACGGCTATGTAGCTAGCTAAGAAGAAATTGCTAAGATTAGACAAATTAAACCGTTGTACTATAATGAAATGTAATGAAATGTAATGAAAAGTTATACTACCTGCGGACCAAAGTGCTGCTATTCGGTAGACGGTGGACGTTTGCTAGCTGGCTAGCTGCTGCGGACCAAAGTGCCACCCTTTTATATTGAAGGCGTGCCCTTGGAGGAAGAGGGAGAAGTTGGAGGAAGAGGGAGAAGTTGGAGGAGGGAGAAGTTGGAGGAAGAGGGAGAAGTTGGAGGAGGAAGAGTGAGAAGTTGGAGGAGGAAGAGTGAGAAGTTGGAGGAGGAAGAGTGAGAAGTTGGAGGAGGAAGAGGGAGAAGTTGGAGGACAAGGGAGAAGTTGGAGTAGGAAGAGAGAGAAGTTGGAGGAGGAAGAGGGAGAAGTTGGAGGAAGAGGGAGAAGTTGGAGGAGGAAGAGTGAGAAGTTGGAGGAGGAAGAGTGAGAATTTGGAGGAGGGAGAAGTTGGAGGAAGAGGGAGAAGTTGGAGTAGGGAGACGTTGGAGGAGGAAGAGGGAGAGGTTGGAGGACGAGGGAGAAGTTGGAGAATGAGGGGGAAGTTGGAGGTAGAAGTTGGAGGACAAGGGAGAAGTTGGAGGATGAGGGAGAAGTTGGAGGGAGAAGTTGGAGGAGGAGAGTTGGAGGAGGAAGAGGGAGAAGTTAGAGGACGAGGGAGAAGTTGGAGGAAGGAGACGTTGGAGGAGGAAGAGGGAGAGGTTGAGGAAGAGGGAGAAGTTGGAGGATGAGGGAGAAGATGGAGGAAGAGGAAGAAGTTGGAGGAAGAGGGAGAAGTTGGAGGACAAGGGAGAAGTTGGAGGAGGAAGAGGGAGAAGTTGGAGGACGAGGGAGAAGTTGGAGGAGGAAGAGGGAGAAGTTGGAGGAGAAGAGGGAGAAGTTGGAGGATGAGGGAGAAGTTGGAGGAAGAGGGAGACGTTGGAGGACGAGGGAGAAGTTGGAGGAAGAGGGAGAAGTTGGAGGAGGAAGAGGGAGAAGTTGGAGGAGGATGAGGGAGAAGTTGGAAGAGTGAGAAGTTGGAGAAGGATGAGGAAGAAGTTGGAGGATGAGGGAGAAGTTGGAGGAAGAGGGAGAAGTTGGAGGAAGAGGGAGAAGTTGGAGGAAGAGGGAGAAGTTGGAGGAAGAGGGAGAAGTTGGAGGAGGAAGAGGGAGAAGTTGGAAGAGGGAGAAAAAGGATGAGGAAGAGGGAGAAGAAGGATGAGGAAGAGGGAGAAGTTGGAGAAGGATGAGGAAGAAGTTGGAGGGAGAAGTTGGAGGACGAGGGAGAAGTTGGAGGATGAGGGAGAAGTTGGAGGGAGAAGTTGGAGGACGAGGGAGAAGTTGGAGGAGGAAGAGGGAGAAGTTGGAGGACGAGGGAGAAGTTGGAGGAAGGAGACGTTGGAGGAGGAAGAGGTTGGAGGAAGAGGGAGAAGTTGGAGGATGAGGGAGAAGATGGAGGAAGAGGAAGAAGTTGGAGGAAGAGGGAGAAGTTGGAGGACAATGGAGAAGTTGGTGGACAAGAGAGAAGTTGGTGGAGGAAGAGGGAGAATTTGGAGGAGGAAGAGGGAAACGTTGGAGGAGGAAGAGGGAAACGTTGGAGGAGGAAGAGGGAGATTTTGGAGGACGTGGGAGAAGTTGAAGGACGAGGGAGAAGTTGGAGGAGGAAGAGGGAGAAGTTGGAAGAAGAGGGAGAAGTTGGAGGACGAGGGAGAAGTTGGAGGAAGAGGGAGAAAATGGAGGAAGAAGTTGAAGGAAGAAGTTTGAGGACGAGGGAAAAGATGGAGGAAGAGGGAGAAGATGGAGGAGGAAGAGGGAGAAGATGTTGGAGGAAGAGGGAGATGTTGGAGGAAGAGGGTGAAGAAGGAGGAAGAAGGAGAAGTTGAAGGAAGAAGTTGGAGGAAGAGGGAGAAGTTGGAGGATGAGGGAGAAGTTGGAGGATGAGGGAGAAGTTGGAGGAAGAGGGAGAAGTTGGAGGATGAGGAAGAAGTTGGAGGAAGAGGGAGAAGTTGGAGGAACAGGGAGAAGTTGGAGGAGGAAGAGGGAGAAGTTGGAGGACGAGGGAGAAGTTGGAGGAAGAGGGAGAAGTTGGAGGAAGAGGGAGAAGTTGGAGGAGGAAAAGGGAGAAGTTGGAGGAAGAGGGAGAAGTTGGAGTAGGAAGAGAGAGAAGTTGGAGGAGGAAGAGGGAGAAGTTGGAGGAGGAAGAGGGAGAAGTTGGAGGAAGAGGGAGAAGTTAGAGGAGGAAGAGTGAGAAGTTGGAGGAAGATGATTGAGAATTTGGAGGAGGGAGAAGTTGGAGGAAGAGGGAGAAGTTGGAGGACGAGGGAGAAGTTGGAGTAGGGAGACGTTGGAGGAGGAAGAGGGAGAGGTTGGAGAATGAGGGGGAAGTTGGAGGTAGAAGTTGGAGGACGAGGGAGAAGTTGGAGGATGAGGGAGAAGTTGGAGGGAGAAGTTGGAGGACGAGGGAGAAGTTGGAGGAGGAAGAGGGAGAAGTTGGAGGACGAGGGAGAAGATGGAGGAAGGAGACGTTGGAGGAGGAAGAGGGAGAGGTTGAGGAAGAGGGAGAAGTTGGAGGATGAGGGAGAAGATGGAGGAAGAGGAAGAAGTTGGAGGAAGAGGGAGAAGTTGGAGGACAAGGGAGAAGTTGGAGGAGGAAGAGGGAGAAGTTGGAGGACGAGGGAGAAGGGGGGGGAGGAAGAGGGAGAAGTTGGAGGAGAAGAGGGAGAAGTTGGAGGATGAGGGAGAAGTTGGAGGAAGAGGGAGACGTTGGAGGACGAGGGAGAAGTTGGAGGAAGAGGGAGAAGTTGGAGGAGGAAGAGGGAGAAGTTGGAGGAGGATGAGGGAGAAGTTGGAAGAGGGAGAAGTTGGAGAAGGATGAGGAAGAAGTTGGAGGATGAGGGAGAAGTTGGAAGAAGAGGGAGAAGTTGGAGGAAGAGGGAGAAGTTGGAGGAAGAGGGAGAAGTTGGAGGAAGAGGGAGAAGTTGGAGGAAGAGGGAGAAGTTGGAGGAGGAAGAGGGAGAAGTTGGAGGAGGAAGAGGGAGAAGAAGGATGAGGAAGAGGGAGAAGAAGGATGAGGAAGAGGGAGAAGTTGGAGAAGGATGAGGAAGAAGTTGGAGGAGGAAGAGGGAGAAGTTGGAGGACGAGGGAGAAGTTGGAGGAGGGAGACGTTGGAGGAGGAAGAGGGAGAGGTTGGAGGGAGAAGTTGGAGGACGAGGGAGAAGTTGGAGGGAGAAGTTGGAGGACGAGGGAGAAGTTGGAGGAGGAAGAGGGAGAAGTTGGAGGACGAGGGAGAAGTTGGAGGAAGGAGACGTTGGAGGAGGAAGAGGGAGAAGTTGGAGGATGAGGGAGAAGATGGAGGAAGAGGAAGAAGTTGGAGGAAGAGGGAGAAGTTGGAGGACAAGGGAGAAGTTGGTGGACAAGAGAGAAGTTGGTGGAGGAAGAGGGAGAATTTGGAGGAGGAAGAGGGAGAAGTTGGAGGAAGAGGGAAACGTTGGAGGAGGAAGAGGGAGATTTTGGAGGACGTGGGAGAAGTTGGAGGACGAGGGAGAAGTTGGAGGAGGAAGAGGGAGAAGTTGAAGGACGAGGGAGAAGTTGGAGGAGGAAGAGGGAGAAGTTGGAAGAAGAGGGAGAAGTTAGAGGGAGAAGTTGGAGGACGAGGGAGAAGTTGGAGGAAGAGGGAGAAAATGGAGGAAGAAGTTGAAGGAAGAAGTTTGAGGACGAGGGAAAAGATGGAGGAAGAGGGAGAAGATGGAGGAGGAAGAGGGAGAAGATGTTGGAGGAAGAGGGAGATGTTGGAGGAAGAGGGTGAAGAAGGAGGAAGAAGGAGAAGTTGAAGGAAGAAGTTGGAGGAAGAGGGAGAAGTTGGAGGATGAGGGAGAAGTTGGAGGATGAGGGAGAAGTTGGAGGAAGAGGGAGAAGTTGGAGGATGAGGAAGAAGTTGGAGGAAGAGGGAGAAGTTGGAGGAACAGGGAGAAGTTGGAGGAGGAAGAGGGAGAAGTTGGAGGACGAGGGAGAAGTTGGAGTAGGAAGAGAGAGAAGTTGGAGGAGGAAGAGTGAGAAGTTGGATGAGGAAGAGGGAGAAGTTGGAGGAAGAGGGAGAAGTTAGAGGAGGAAGAGTGAGAAGTTGGAGGAAGATGATTGAGAATTTGGAGGAGGGAGAAGTTGGAGGAAGAGGGAGAAGTTGGAGGACGAGGGAGAAGTTGGAGTAGGGAGACGTTGGAGGAGGAAGAGGGAGAGGTTGGAGAATGAGGGGGAAGTTGGAGGTAGAAGTTGGAGGAGGGAGACGTTGGAGGAGGAAGAGGGAGAGGTTGGAGGGAGAAGTTGGAGGACGAGGGAGAAGTTGGAGGGAGAAGTTGGAGGACGAGGGAGAAGTTGGAGGAGGAAGAGGGAGAAGTTGGAGGACGAGGGAGAAGTTGGAGGAAGGAGACGTTGGAGGAGGAAGAGGGAGAAGTTGGAGGATGAGGGAGAAGATGGAGGAAGAGGAAGAAGTTGGAGGAAGAGGGAGAAGTTGGAGGACAAGGGAGAAGTTGGTGGACAAGAGAGAAGTTGGTGGAGGAAGAGGGAGAATTTGGAGGAGGAAGAGGGAGAAGTTGGAGGAAGAGGGAAACGTTGGAGGAGGAAGAGGGAGATTTTGGAGGACGTGGGAGAAGTTGGAGGACGAGGGAGAAGTTGGAGGAGGAAGAGGGAGAAGTTGAAGGACGAGGGAGAAGTTGGAGGAGGAAGAGGGAGAAGTTGGAAGAAGAGGGAGAAGTTAGAGGGAGAAGTTGGAGGACGAGGGAGAAGTTGGAGGAAGAGGGAGAAAATGGAGGAAGAAGTTGAAGGAAGAAGTTTGAGGACGAGGGAAAAGATGGAGGAAGAGGGAGAAGATGGAGGAGGAAGGGGGAGAAGATGTTGGAGGAAGAGGGAGATGTTGGAGGAAGAGGGTGAAGAAGGAGGAAGAAGGAGAAGTTGAAGGAAGAAGTTGGAGGAAGAGGGAGAAGTTGGAGGATGAGGGAGAAGTTGGAGGATGAGGGAGAAGTTGGAGGAAGAGGGAGAAGTTGGAGGATGAGGAAGAAGTTGGAGGAAGAGGGAGAAGTTGGAGGAAGAGGGAGAAGTTGGGAGAAGTTGGAGGAAGAGGGAGAAGTTGGAGGAAGAGGGAGAAGTTGGAGGAAGAAGGAGAAGTTGGAAGAGGGAGAAGTTGGAGAAGGATGAGGAAGAAGTTGGAGGATGAGGGAGAAGTTGGAGGAAGAGGGAGAAGTTGGAGGAAGAGGGAGAAGTTGGAGGAAGAGGGAGAAGTTGGAGGAAGAGGGAGAAGTTGGAGGAGGAAGAGGGAGAAGTTGGAAGAGGGAGAAAAAGGATGAGGAAGAGGGAGAAGAAGGATGAGGAAGAGGGAGAAGTTGGAGAAGGATGAGGAAGAAGTTGGAGGGAGAAGTTGGAGGACGAGGGAGAAGTTGGAGGATGAGGGAGAAGTTGGAGGGAGAAGTTGGAGGACGAGGGAGAAGTTGGAGGAGGAAGAGGGAGAAGTTGGAGGACGAGGGAGAAGTTGGAGGAAGGAGACGTTGGAGGAGGAAGAGGTTGGAGGAAGAGGGAGAAGTTGGAGGATGAGGGAGAAGATGGAGGAAGAGGAAGAAGTTGGAGGAAGAGGGAGAAGTTGGAGGACAATGGAGAAGTTGGTGGACAAGAGAGAAGTTGGTGGAGGAAGAGGGAGAATTTGGAGGAGGAAGAGGGAGAAGTTGGAGGAAGAGGGAAACGTTGGAGGAGGAAGAGGGAGATTTTGGAGGACGTGGGAGAAGTTGAAGGACGAGGGAGAAGTTGGAGGAGGAAGAGGGAGAAGTTGGAAGAAGAGGGAGAAGTTGGAGGACGAGGGAGAAGTTGGAGGAAGAGGGAGAAAATGGAGGAAGAAGTTGAAGGAAGAAGTTTGAGGACGAGGGAAAAGATGGAGGAAGAGGGAGAAGATGGAGGAGGAAGAGGGAGAAGATGTTGGAGGAAGAGGGAGATGTTGGAGGAAGAGGGTGAAGAAGGAGGAAGAAGGAGAAGTTGAAGGAAGAAGTTGGAGGAAGAGGGAGAAGTTGGAGGATGAGGGAGAAGTTGGAGGATGAGGGAGAAGTTGGAGGAAGAGGGAGAAGTTGGAGGATGAGGAAGAAGTTGGAGGAAGAGGGAGAAGTTGGAGGAACAGGGAGAAGTTGGAGGAGGAAGAGGGAGAAGTTGGAGGACGAGGGAGAAGTTGGAGGAAGAGGGAGAAGTTGGAGGAAGAGGGAGAAGTTGGAGGAGGAAAAGGGAGAAGTTGGAGGAAGAGGGAGAAGTTGGAGTAGGAAGAGAGAGAAGTTGGAGGAGGAAGAGGGAGAAGTTGGTGGAAGAGGGAGAAGTTGGAGTAGGAAGAGTGAGAAGTTGGAGGAAGATGATTGAGAATTTGGAGGAGGGAGAAGTTGGAGGAAGAGGGAGAAGTTGGAGGACGAGGGAGAAGTTGGAGTAGGGAGACGTTGGAGGAGGAAGAGGGAGAGGTTGGAGAATGAGGGGGAAGTTGGAGGTAGAAGTTGGAGGACGAGGGAGAAGTTGGAGGATGAGGGAGAAGTTGGAGGGAGAAGTTGGAGGACGAGGGAGAAGTTGGAGGAGGAAGAGGGAGAAGTTGGAGGACGAGGGAGAAGTTGGAGGAAGGAGACGTTGGAGGAGGAAGAGGGAGAGGTTGAGGAAGAGGGAGAAGTTGGAGGATGAGGGAGAAGATGGAGGAAGAGGAAGAAGTTGGAGGAAGAGGGAGAAGTTGGAGGACAAGGGAGAAGATGGAGGAGGAAGAGGGAGAAGTTGGAGGACGAGGGAGAAGTTGGAGGAGAGAGAGGGAGAAGTTGGAGGAGAAGAGGGAGAAGTTGGAGGATGAGGGAGAAGTTGGAGGAAGAGGGAGAAGTTGGAGGGAGAAGTTGGAGGACGAGGGAGAAGTTGGAGGGAGAAGAGGGAGAATTTGGAGGAGGAAGAGGGAGAAGTTGGAGGAAGAGGGAAACGTTGGAGGAGGAAGAGGGAGATTTTGGAGGACGTGGGAGAAGTTGGAGGACGAGGGAGAAGTTGGAGGAGGAAGAGGGAGAAGTTGGAAGAAGAGGGAGAAGTTAGAGGGAGAAGTTGGAGGACGAGGGAGAAGTTGGAGGAAGAGGGAGAAAATGGAGGAAGAAGTTGAAGGAAGAAGTTTGAGGACGAGGGAAAAGATGGAGGAAGAGGGAGAAGATGGAGGAGGAAGGGGGAGTAGATGTTGGAGGAAGAGGGAGATGTTGGAGGAAGAGGGTGAAGAAGGAGGAAGAAGGAGAAGTTGAAGGAAGAAGTTGGAGGAAGAGGGAGAAGTTGGAGGATGAGGGAGAAGTTGGAGGATGAGGGAGAAGTTGGAGGAAGAGGGAGAAGTTGGAGGATGAGGAAGAAGTTGGAGGAAGAGGGAGAAGTTGGAGGAAGAGGGAGAAGTTGGGAGAAGTTGGAGGAAGAGGGAGAAGTTGGAGGAAGAGGGAGAAGTTGGAGGAAGAAGGAGAAGTTGGAGGAAGAGGGAGAAGTTGGAGGAAGAGGGAGAAGTTGGAGGACGAGGAAGAAGAGGGAGAAGTTGGAGGAAGAGGGAGAAGTTGGAGGAACAGGGAGAAGTTGGAGGAAGAGGGAGAAATTGGAGGAAGAGGGAGAAGTTGGAGGAAGAGGGAAATATTGGAGGAGGAAGAGGGAGAAGTTGGAGATGGATGAGGAAGAAGTTGGAGGATGAGGGAGAAGTTGGAGGAAGAGGGAGAAGTTGGAGTACGAGGGAGAAGTTGGAGGACGAGGGAGAAGTTGGAGGACAAGGGAGAAGTTGGAGGAGGAAGAGGGAGAAGTTGGAGGAAGAGGGAGAAGTTGGAGGAAGAGGGAGAAGTTGGAAGACAAGGGAGAAGTTGGAGGAGGAAGAGGGAGAAGTTGGATGAGGAAGAGGGAGAAGTTGGAGGAAGAGGGAGAAGTTGGAGGAGGAAGAGTGAGAAGTTGGAAGAGGAAGAGGGAGAAGTTGGAGGAAGAGGGAGAAGTTGGAGGACAAGGGAGAAGTTGGAGTAGGAAGAGGGAGAATTTGGAGGAGGGAGAAGTTGGAGGAAGAGGGAGAAGTTGGAGGACGAGGGAGAAGTTGGAGGAGGAAGAGGGAGAAGTTGGAGGAAGAGGGAGAAATTGGAGGAAGAGGGAGAAGTTGGAGGAAGAGGCAGAAGTTGGAGGAAGAGGGAAATATTGGAGGAGGAAGAGGGAGAAGTTGGAGATGGATGAGGGAGAAGTTGGAGGAAGAGGGAGAAGTTGGAGGAAGAGGGAGAAGTTGGAGGGAGAAGTTGGAGGACGAGGGAGAAGTTGGAGGACGAGGGAGAAGTTGGAGGACGAGGGAGAAGTTGGAGGACAAGGGAGAAGTTGGAGTAGGAAGAGAGAGAAGTTGGAGGAGGAAGAGGGAGAAGTTGGAGGGAGAAGTTGGAGGAGGAAGAGTGAGAAGTTGGAGGAGGAAGAGTGAGAATTTGGAGGAGGGAGAAGTTGGAGGAAGAGGGAGAAGTTGGAGGACGAGGGAGAAGTTGGAGTAGGGAGACGTTGGAGGAGGAAGAGGGAGAGGTTGGAGGACGAGGGAGAAGTTGGAGAATGAGGGGGAAGTTGGAGGTAGAAGTTGGAGGACGAGGGAGAAGTTGGAGGATGAGGGAGAAGTTGGAGGACGAGAAGTTGGAGGACGAGGGAGAAGGGGGAGGAGGAAGAGGGAGAAGTTGGAGGACGAGGGAGAAGTTGGAGGAAGGAGACGTTGGAGGAGGAAGAGGGAGAGGTTGAGGAAGAGGGAGAAGTTGGAGGATGAGGGAGAAGGTGGAGGAAGAGGGAGAAGTTGGAGGAAGAGGGAGAAGTTGGAGGACAAGGGAGAAGTTGGAGGAGGAAGAGGGAGAAGTTGGAGGACGAGGGAGAAGTTGGAGGAGGAAGAGGGAGAAGTTGGAGGATGAGGGAGAAGTTGGAGGAAGAGGGAGACGTTGGAGGACGAGGGAGAAGTTGGAGGAAGAGGGAGAAGTTGGAGGAGGAAGAGGGAGAAGTTGGAGGAGGATGAGGGAGAAGTTGGAAGAGGGAGAAGTTGGAGAAGGATGAGGAAGAAGTTGGAGGATGAGGGAGAAGTTGGAAGAAGAGGGAGAAGTTGGAGGAAGAGGGAGAAGTTGGAGGAAGAGGGAGAAGTTGGAGGAAGAGGGAGAAGTTGGAGGAAGAGGGAGAAGTTGGAGGAGGAAGAGGGAGAAGTTGGAGGAGGAAGAGGGAGAAGTTGGAGGAGGAAGAGGGAGAAGAAGGATGAGGAAGAGGGAGAAGAAGGATGAGGAAGAGGGAGAAGTTGGAGAAGGATGAGGAAGAAGTTGGAGGAGGAAGAGGGAGAAGTTGGAGGACGAGGGAGAAGTTGGAGGAGGGAGACGTTGGAGGAGGAAGAGGGAGAGGTTGGAGGACGAGGGACAAGTTGGAGGATGAGGGAGAAGTTGGAGGGAGAAGTTGGAGGACGAGGGAGAAGTTGGAGGATGAGGGAGAAGTTGGAGGGAGAAGTTGGAGGACGAGGGAGAAGTTGGAGGAGGAAGAGGGAGAAGTTGGAGGAAGGAGACGTTGGAGGAGGAAGAGGGAGAAGTTGGAGGATGAGGGAGAAGTTGGAGGAAGAGGGAGAAGTTGGAGGATGAGGGAGAAGTTGGAGGATGAGGGAGAAGTTGGAGGAAGAGGGAGAAGTTGGAGGATGAGGAAGAAGTTGGAGGAAGAGGGAGAAGTTGGAGGAACAGGGAGAAGTTGGAGGAGGAAGAGGGAGAAGTTGGAGGACGAGGGAGAAGTTGGAGGAAGAGGGAGAAGTTGGAGGAGGAAAAGGGAGAAGTTGGAGGAGGAAAAGGGAGAAGTTGGAGGAAGAGGGAGAAGTTGGAGTAGGAAGAGAGAGAAGTTGGAGGAGGAAGAGGGAGAAGTTGGAGGGAGAAGTTGGAGGAGGAAAAGTGAGAAGTTGGAGGAGGAAGAGTGAGAATTTGGAGGAGGGAGAAGTTGGAGGAAGAGGGAGAAGTTGGAGGACGAGGGAGAAGTTGGAGTAGGGAGACGTTGGAGGAGGAAGAGGGAGAGGTTGGAGGACGAGGGAGAAGTTGGAGAATGAGGGGGAAGTTGGAGGTAGAAGTTGGAGGACGAGGGAGAAGTTGGAGGATGAGGGAGAAGTTGGAGGGAGAAGTTGGAGGACGAGGGAGAAGTTGGAGGAGGAAGAGGGAGAAGTTGGAGGACGAGGGAGAAGTTGGAGGAAGGAGACGTTGGAGGAGGAAGAGGGAGAGGTTGAGGAAGAGGGAGAAGTTGGAGGATGAGGGAGAAGATGGAGGAAGAGGAAGAAGTTGGAGGAAGAGGGAGAAGTTGGAGGACAAGGGAGAAGTTGGAGGAGGAAGAGGGAGAAGTTGGAGGAGGAAGAGGGAGAAGTTGGAGGACGAGGGAGAAGTTGGAGGAGAAGAGGGAGAAGTTGGAGGATGAGGGAGAAGTTGGAGGAAGAGGGAGACGTTGGAGGACGAGGGAGAAGTTGGAGGAAGAGGGAGAAGTTGGAGGAGGAAGAGGGAGAAGTTGGAGGAGGATGAGGGAGAAGTTGGAAGAGGGAGAAGTTGGAGAAGGATGAGGAAGAAGTTGGAGGATGAGGGAGAAGTTGGAAGAAGAGGGAGAAGTTGGAGGAAGAGGGAGAAGTTGGAGGAAGAGGGAGAAGTTGGAGGAAGAGGGAGAAGTTGGAGGAAGAGGGAGAAGTTGGAGGAGGAAGAGGGAGAAGTTGGAGGAGGAAGAGGGAGAAGAAGGATGAGGAAGAGGGAGAAGAAGGATGAGGAAGAGGGAGAAGTTGGAGAAGGATGAGGAAGAAGTTGGAGGAGGAAGAGGGAGAAGTTGGAGGACGAGGGAGAAGTTGGAGGAGGGAGACGTTGGAGGAGGAAGAGGGAGAGGTTGGAGGATGAGGGACAAGTTGGAGGATGAGGGAGAAGTTGGAGGGAGAAGTTGGAGGACGAGGGAGAAGTTGGAGGGAGAAGTTGGAGGACGAGGGAGAAGTTGGAGGAGGAAGAGGGAGAAGTTGGAGGACGAGGGAGAAGTTGGAGGAAGGAGACGTTGGAGGAGGAAGAGGGAGAAGTTGGAGGATGAGGGAGAAGATGGAGGAAGAGGAAGAAGTTGGAGGAAGAGGGAGAAGTTGGAGGACAAGGGAGAAGTTGGTGGACAAGAGAGAAGTTGGTGGAGGAAGAGGGAGAATTTGGAGGAGGAAGAGGGAGAAGTTGGAGGAAGAGGGAAACGTTGGAGGAGGAAGAGGGAGATTTTGGAGGACGTGGGAGAAGTTGGAGGACGAGGGAGAAGTTGGAGGAGGAAGAGGGAGAAGTTGAAGGACGAGGGAGAAGTTGGAGGAGGAAGAGGGAGAAGTTGGAAGAAGAGGGAGAAGTTAGAGGGAGAAGTTGGAGGACGAGGGAGAAGTTGGAGGAAGAGGGAGAAAATGGAGGAAGAAGTTGAAGGAAGAAGTTTGAGGACGAGGGAAAAGATGGAGGAAGAGGGAGAAGATGGAGGAGGAAGAGGGAGATGTTGGAGGAAGAGGGTGAAGAAGGAGGAAGAAGGAGAAGTTGAAGGAAGAAGTTGGAGGAAGAGGGAGAAGTTGGAGGATGAGGGAGAAGTTGGAGGATGAGGGAGAAGTTGGAGGAAGAGGGAGAAGTTGGGAGAAGTTGGAGGAAGAGGGAGAAGTTGGAGGAAGAGGGAGAAGTTGGAGGAAGAAGGAGAAGTTGGAGGAAGAGGGAGAAGTTGGAGGAAGAGGGAGAAGTTGGAGGACGAGGAAGAAGAGGGAGAAGTTGGAGGAAGAGGGAGAAGTTGGAGGAACAGGGAGAAGTTGGAGGAAGAGGGAGAAATTGGAGGAAGAGGGAGAAGTTGGAGGAAGAGGGAAATATTGGAGGAGGAAGAGGGAGAAGTTGGAGATGGATGAGGAAGAAGTTGGAGGATGAGGGAGAAGTTGGAGGAAGAGGGAGAAGTTGGAGGACGAGGGAGAAGTTGGAGGACAAGGGAGAAGTTGGAGGAGGAAGAGGGAGAAGTTGGAGGAAGAGGGAGAAGTTGGAGGAAGAGGGAGAAGTTGGAAGACAAGGGAGAAGTTGGAGGAGGAAGAGGGAGAAGTTGGATGAGGAAGAGGGAGAAGTTGGAGGAAGAGGGAGAAGTTGGAGGAGGAAGAGTGAGAAGTTGGAAGAGGAAGAGGGAGAAGTTGGAGGAAGAGGGAGAAGTTGGAGGACAAGGGAGAAGTTGGAGTAGGAAGAGGGAGAATTTGGAGGAGGGAGAAGTTGGAGGAAGAGGGAGAAGTTGGAGGACGAGGGAGAAGTTGGAGGAGGAAGAGGGAGAAGTTGGAGGAAGAGGGAGAAATTGGAGGAAGAGGGAGAAGTTGGAGGGAGAAGTTGGAGGAAGAGGGAAATATTGGAGGAGGAAGAGGGAGAAGTTGGAGATGGATGAGGGAGAAGTTGGAGGAAGAGGGAGAAGTTGGAGGAAGAGGGAGAAGTTGGAGGGAGAAGTTGGAGGACGAGGGAGAAGTTGGAGGACGAGGGAGAAGTTGGAGGACGAGGGAGAAGTTGGAGGACAAGGGAGAAGTTGGAGGAGGAAGAGGGAGAAGTTGGAGGAAGAGGGAGAAGTTGGAGGACGAGGGAGAAGTTGGAGGACGAGGGAGAAGTTGGAAGACAAGGGAGAAGTTGGAGGAGGAAGAGGGAGAAGTTGGATGAGGAAGAGGGAGAAGTTGGAGGAAGAGGGAGAAGTTGGAGGAGGAAAGTGAGAAGTTGGAGGAGGAAGAGTGAGAAGTTGGAGGAGGAAGAGGGAGAAGTTGGAGAGGACGAGGGAGAAGTTGGAGGAGGAAGAGAGAGAAGTTGGAGGAGGAAGAGGGAGAAGTTGGAGGAAGAGGGAGAAGTTGGAGGAGGAAGAGTGAGAAGTTGGAGGAGGAAGAGTGAGAATTTGGAGGAGGGAGAAGTTGAAGGAAGAGGGAGAAGTTGGAGGACGAGGGAGAAGTTGGAGGAGGAAGAGGGAGAAGTTGGAGGAAGAGGGAGAAATTGGAGGAAGAGGGAGAAGTTGGAGGAAGAGGGAGAAGTTGGAGGAAGAGGGAAATATTGGAGGAGGAAGAGGGAGAAGTTGGAGATGGATGAGGGAGAAGTTGGAGGAAGAGGGAGAAGTTGGAGGAAGAGGGAGAAGTTGGAGGGAGAAGTTGGAGGACGAGGGAGAAGTTGGAGGACGAGGGAGAAGTTGGAGGACGAGGGAGAAGTTGGAGGACAAGGGAGAAGTTGGAGGAGGAAGAGGGAGAAGTTGGAGGAAGAGGGAGAAGTTGGAGGACGGGGGAGAAGTTGGAGGACGAGGGAGAAGTTGGAAGACAAGGGAGAAGTTGGAGGAGGAAGAGGGAGAAGTTGGATGAGGAAGAGGGAGAAGTTGGAGGAAGAGGGAGAAGTTGGAGGAGGAAAGTGAGAAGTTGGAGGAGGAAGAGTGAGAAGTTGGAGGAGGAAGAGGGAGAAGTTGGAGGAAGAGGGAGAAGTTGGAGGACAAGGGAGAAGTTGGAGTAGGAAGAGAGAGAAGTTGGAGGAGGAAGAGGGAGAAGTTGGAGGAAGAGGGAGAAGTTGGAGGAGGAGGAGTGAGAAGTTGGAGGAGGAAGAGTGAGAATTTGGAGGAGGGAGAAGTTGGAGGAAGAGGGAGAAGTTGGAGGACGAGGGAGAAGTTGGAGTAGGGAGACGTTGGAGGAGGAAGAGGTAGAGGTTGGAGGACGAGGGAGAAGTTGGAGAATGAGGGGGAAGTTGGAGGTAGAAGTTGGAGGACGAGGGAGAAGTTGGAGGATGAGGGAGAAGTTGGAGGGAGAAGTTGGAGGACGAGGGAGAAGTTGGAGGACGAGGGAGAAGTTGAAGGAGGAAGAGGGAGAAGTTGGAGGACGAGGGAGAAGTTGGAGGAGGAAGAGGGAGAGGTTGAGGAAGAGGGAGAAGTTGGAGGATGAGGGAGAAGATGGAGGAAGAGGAAGAAGTTGGAGGAAGAGGGAGAAGTTGGAGGACAAGGGAGAAGTTGGTGGACAAGAGAGAAGTTGGAGGAGGAAGAGGGAGAATTTGGAGGAGGAAGAGGGAGAAGTTGAAGGACGAGGGAGAAGTTGGAGGAGGAAGAGGGAGAAGTTGGAAGAAGAGGGAAAAGTTAGAGGGAGAAGTTGAAGGACGAGGGAGAAGTTGGAGGAGGAAGAGGGAGAAGTTGGAAGAAGAGGGAGAAGTTAGAGGGAGAAGTTGGAGGACGAGGGAAAAGATGGAGGAAGAGGGAGAAGATGGAGGAGGAAGAGGGAGAAGATGTTGGAGGAAGAGGGAGATGTTGGAGGAAGAGGGTGAAGAAGGAGGAAGAGGGAGAAGTTGGAGGAAGAGGGAGAAGTTGGAGGATGAGGGAGAAGTTGGAGGATGAGGGAGAAGTTGGAGGAAGAGGGAGAAGTTGGAGGATGAGGAAGAAGTTGGAGGAAGAGGGAGAAGTTGGAGGAACAGGGAGAAGTTGAAGGAGGAAGAGGGAGAAGTTGGAGGACGAGGGAGAAGTTGGAGGAAGAGGGAGAAGTTGGAGGAAGAGGGAGAAGTTGGAGGAGGAAAAGGGAGAAGTTGGAGGAAGAGGAAGAAGTTGGAGGAAGAGGGAGAATATGGAGGACGAGGGAGAAGATGGAGGAAGAGGGAGAAGTTGGAGGAGGAAGAGGGAGAAGTTGAAGGAAGAAGTTGGAGGAAGAGGGAGAATATGGAGGACGAGGGAGAAGATGGAGGGAGAAGTTGGAGGAACAGGGAGAAGTTGGAGGAGGAAGAGGGAGAAGTTGGAGGACGAGGGAGAAGTTGGAGGAAGAGGGAGAACTTGGAGGAAGAGGGAGAAATTGGAGGACGAGGGAGAAGTTGGAGGAACAGGGAGAAGTTGGAGGAGGAAGAGGGAGAAGTTGGAGGAACAGGGAGAAGTTGGAGGAGGAAGAGGGAGAAGTTGGAGGAAGAGGGAGAAGTTGGAGGAAGAGGGAGAAGTTGGAGGAAGAGGGAGAAGTTGGAGGAAGAGGGAGAAGTTGGAGGACGAGGGAGAAGTTGGAGAAGTTGGGGGAAGAGGGAGAAGTTGGAGGAAGAGGAAGAAGTTGGAGGAAGAGGGAGAAGATGGAGGAAGAGGGAGAAGTTGGAGGAAGAGGAAGAAGTTGGAGGAAGAGGGAGAATATGGAGGACGAGGGAGAAGATGGAGGAAGAGGGAGAAGTTGGAGGAGGAAGAGGGAGAAGTTGAAGGAAGAAGTTGGAGGAAGAGGGAGAATATGGAGGACGAGGGAGAAGATGGAGGGAGAAGTTGGAGGAACAGGGAGAAGTTGGAGGAGGAAGAGGGAGAAGTTGGAGGACGAGGGAGAAGTTGGAGGAACAGGGAGAAGTTGGAGGAGGAAGAGGGAGAAGTTGGAGGAGGACGAGGGAGAAGTTGGAGGAAGAGGGAGAAGTTGGAGGAGGAAGAGGGAGAAGTTGGAGGAGGAAAAGGGAGAAGTTGGAGGAAGAGGGAGAAGTTGGAGGAGGAAGAGGGAGAAGTTGAAGGAAGAAGTTGGAGGACGAGGGACAAGTTGGAGGAAGAGGGAGAAGTTAGAGGACGAGGGAGAAGTTGGAAGACAAGGGAGAAGTTGGAGGAGGAAGAGGGAGAAGTTGGATGAGGAAGAGGGAGAAGTTGGAGGAAGAGGGAGAAGTTGGAGGAGGAAAGTGAGAAGTTGGAGGAGGAAGAGTGAGAAGTTGGAGGAGGAAGAGGGAGAAGTTGGAGGAAGAGGGAGAAGTT
Organism: Salvelinus alpinus; assembly: GCF_045679555.1. Lineage (NCBI taxonomy): Eukaryota > Metazoa > Chordata > Actinopteri > Salmoniformes > Salmonidae > Salvelinus > Salvelinus alpinus. The sequence goes on from NC_092093.1 coordinate 48,728,150, forward strand.
GGAGGACAAGGGAGAAGTTGGAGTAGGAAGAGAGAGAAGTTGGAGGAGGAAGAGGGAGAAGTTGGAGGAAGAGGGAGAAGTTGGAGGAGGAAGAGTGAGAAGTTGGAGGAGGAAGAGTGAGAATTTGGAGGAGGGAGAAGTTGAAGGAAGAGGGAGAAGTTGGAGGACGAGGGAGAAGTTGGAGGAGGAAGAGGGAGAAGTTGGAGGAAGAGGGAGAAATTGGAGGAAGAGGGAGAAGTTGGAGGAAGAGGGAGAAGTTGGAGGAAGAGGGAAATATTGGAGGAGGAAGAGGGAGAAGTTGGAGATGGATGAGGGAGAAGTTGGAGGAAGAGGGAGAAGTTGGAGGAAGAGGGAGAAGTTGGAGGGAGAAGTTGGAGGACGAGGGAGAAGTTGGAGGACGAGGGAGAAGTTGGAGGATGAGGGAGAAGTTGGAGGACAAGGGAGAAGTTGGAGGAGGAAGAGGGAGAAGTTGGAGGAAGAGGGAGAAGTTGGAGGACGAGGGAGAAGTTGGAGGACGAGGGAGAAGTTGGAAGACAAGGGAGAAGTTGGAGGAGGAAGAGGGAGAAGTTGGATGAGGAAGAGGGAGAAGTTGGAGGAAGAGGGAGAAGTTGGAGGAGGAAAGTGAGAAGTTGGAGGAGGAAGAGTGAGAAGTTGGAGGAGGAAGAGGGAGAAGTTGGAGGAAGAGGGAGAAGTTGGAGGACAAGGGAGAAGTTGGAGTAGGAAGAGAGAAGTTGGAGGAGGAGGAGGAAGGGAGAAGTTGGAGGAAGAGGGAGAAGTTGGAGGAGGGAGTGAGAAGTTGGAGGAGGAAGAGTGAGAATTTGGAGGAGGGAGAAGTTGGAGGAAGAGGGAGAAGTTGGAGGACGAGGGAGAAGTTGGAGTAGGGAGACGTTGGAGGAGGAAGAGGTAGAGGTTGGAGGACGAGGGAGAAGTTGGAGAATGAGGGGGAAGTTGGAGGTAGAAGTTGGAGGACGAGGGAGACGTTGGAGGATGAGGGAGAAGTTGGAGGGAGAAGTTGGAGGACAAGGGAGAAGTTGGAGGACGAGGGAGAAGTTGAAGGAGGAAGAGGGAGAAGTTGGAGGACGAGGGAGAAGTTGGAGGAGGAAGAGGGAGAGGTTGAGGAAGAGGGAGAAGTTGGAGGATGAGGGAGAAGATGGAGGAAGAGGAAGAAGTTGGAGGAAGAGGGAGAAGTTGGAGGACAAGGGAGAAGTTGGTGGACAAGAGAGAAGTTGGAGGAGGAAGAGGGAGAATTTGGAGGAGGAAGAGGGAGAAGTTGAAGGACGAGGGAGAAGTTGGAGGAGGAAGAGGGAGAAGTTGGAAGAAGAGGGAAAAGTTAGAGGGAGAAGTTGAAGGACGAGGGAGAAGTTGGAGGAGGAAGAGGGAGAAGTTGGAAGAAGAGGGAGAAGTTAGAGGGAGAAGTTGGAGGACGAGGGAAAAGATGGAGGAAGAGGGAGAAAATGGAGGAGGAAGAGGGAGAAGATGTTGGAGGAAGAGGGAGATGTTGGAGGAAGAGGGTGAAGAAGGAGGAAGAGGGAGAAGTTGGAGGAAGAGGGAGAAGTTGGAGGATGAGGGAGAAGTTGGAGGATGAGGGAGAAGTTGGAGGATGAGGGAGAAGTTGGAGGAAGAGGGAGAAGTTGGAGGATGAGGAAGAAGTTGGAGGAAGAGGGAGAAGTTGGAGGAACAGGGAGAAGTTGAAGGAGGAAGAGGGAGAAGTTGGAGGACGAGGGAGAAGTTGGAGGAAGAGGGAGAAGTTGGAGGAAGAGGGAGAAGTTGGAGGAGGAAAAGGGAGAAGTTGGAGGAAGAGGAAGAAGTTGGAGGAAGAGGGAGAATGGAGGACGAGGGAGAAGGGGAGGAAGAGGGAGGAAGAGGAGGAGAGGGAGTGGGAGGAGGAAGAGGGAGAAGTTGAAGGAAGAAGTTGGAGGAAGAGGGAGAATATGGAGGACGAGGGAGAAGATGGAGGGAGAAGTTGGAGGAACAGGGAGAAGTGGGAGGAGGAAGAGGGAGAAGTTGGAGGACGAGGGAGAAGTTGGAGGAAGAGGGAGAACTTGGAGGAAGAGGGAGAAGTTGGAGGACGAGGGAGAAGTTGGAGGAACAGGGAGAAGTTGGAGGAGGAAGAGGGAGAAGTTGGAGGAACAGGGAGAAGTTGGAGGAGGAAGAGGGAGAAGTTGGAGGAAGAGGGAGAAGTTGGAGGAAGAGGAAGAAGTTGGAGGAAGAGGGAGAAGTTGGAGGAAGAGGGAGAAGTTGGAGGACGAGGGAGAAGTTGGAGAAGTTGGGGGAAGAGGGAGAAGTTGGAGGAAGAGGAAGAAGTTGGAGGAAGAGGGAGAAGATGGAGGAAGAGGGAGAAGTTGGAGGAAGAGGAAGAAGTTGGAGGAAGAGGGAGAATATGGAGGACGAGGGAGAAGATGGAGGAAGAGGGAGAAGTTGGAGGAGGAAGAGGGAGAAGTTGAAGGAAGAAGTTGGAGGAAGAGGGAGAATATGGAGGAAGAGGGAGAAGATGGAGGGAGAAGTTGGAGGAACAGGGAGAAGTTGGAGGAGGAAGAGGGAGAAGTTGGAGGACGAGGGAGAAGTTGGAGGAACAGGGAGAAGTTGGAGGAGGAAGAGGGAGAAGTTGGAGGAGGACGAGGGAGAAGTTGGAGGAAGAGGGAGAAGTTGGAGGAGGAAGAGGGAGAAGTTGGAGGAGGAAAAGGGAGAAGTTGGAGGAAGAGGGAGAAGTTGGAGGAGGAAGAGGGAGAAGTTGAAGGAAGAAGTTGGAGGACGAGGGACAAGTTGGAGGAAGAGGGAGACGTTGGAGGAAGGGGGAGAAGTTGGAGGAGGAAAAGGGAGAAGTTGGAGGAAGAGGGAGAAGTTGAAGGAAGAAGTTGGAGGAAGAGGGAGAATATGGAGGACGAGGGAGAAGATGGAGGAAGAGGGAGAAGTTGGAGGAACAGGGAGAAGTTGGAGGAGGAAGAGGGAGAAGTTGGAGGAACAGGGAGAAGTTGGAGGAGGAAGAGGGAGAAGTTGGAGGACGAGGGAGAAGTTGGAGGACGAGGGAGAAGTTGGAGGAAGAGGGAGAACTTGGAGGAAGAGGGAGAAGTTGGAGGAACAGGGAGAAGTTGGAGGAGGAAGAGGGAGAAGTTGGAGGAACAGGGAGAAGTTGGAGGAGGAAGAGGGAGAAGTTGGAGGAAGAGGGAGAAGTTGGAGGAAGAGGGAGAAGTTGGAGGAAGAGGAAGAAGTTGGAGGAAGAGGGAGAATTGGAGGAAGAGGGAGAAGTTGGAGGAAGAGGGAGAAGTTGGAGGACGAGGGAGAAGATGGAGAAGTTGGGGGAAGAGGGAGAAGTTGGAGGAAGAGGGAGAAGTTGGAGGAAGAGGGAGAAGTTGGAGGACGAGGGAGAAGTTGGAGGACGAGGGAGAAGTTGGAGGAAGAGGGAGAAGTTGGAGGAAGAGGGAGAAGTTGGAGGAAGAGGAAGAAGTTGGAGGAAGTGGGAGAAGTTGGAGGACGAGGGAGAAGTTGGAGGAAGAGGAAGAAGTTGGAGGATGAGGGAGAAGTTGGAGGACGAGGGAGAAGTTGGAGGAAGACGAAGAAGTTGGAGGAAGAGGAAGAAGTTGGAGGAAGAGGAAGAAGTTGGAGGACGAGGGAGAAGTTGGAGGAAGAGGGAGAAGTTGGAGGAAGAGGGAGATGTTGGAGGAAGAGGAAGAAGTTGGAGGAAGAGAGAGAAGTTGGAGGAAGAGGGAGAAGTTGGGAGAAGTTGGAGGAAGAGGGAGAAGTTGGAGGAAGAGGGAGAAGTTGGAGGAAAAGGAAGGAGTTGGAGGAAGAGGAAGAAGTTGGAGGACGAGGGAGAAGTTGGAGGAAGAGGGAGAAGTTGGAGGAAGAGGAAGAAGTTGGAGGAAGAGAGAGAAGTTGGAGGAAGAGGGAGAAGTTGGGAGAAGTTGGAGGAAGAGGGAGAAGTTGGAGGAAGAGGGAGAAGTTGGAGGAAGAAGGAGAAGTTGGAGGAAGAGGGAGAAGTTGGAGGAAGAGGGAGAAGTTGGAGGAAGTGGGAGAAGTTGGAGGAAGAGGGAGAAGTTGGAGGACGAGGAAGAAGAGGGAGAAGTTGGAGGAAGAGGGAGAAGTTGGAGGAAGAGGGAGAAGTTGGAGGAAGAGGGAGAAGTTGGAGGAAGAGGGAGAAGTTGGGAAAAGTTGGAGGAGGAAGAGGGAGAAGTTGGAGATGGATGAGGAAGAAGTTGGAGGATGAGGGAGAAGTTGGAGGAAGAGGGAGAAGTTGGAGGGAGAAGTTGGAGGACGAGGGAGACGTTGGAGGAAGAGGGAGAAGTTGGAGGAAGAGGGAGAAGTTGGAGGAAGAGGAAGAAGTTGGAAGAAGTGGGAGAAGTTGGAGGACGAGGGAGAAGTTGGAGGAAGAGGAAGAAGTTGGAGGATGAGGGAGAAGTTGGAGGACGAGGGAGAAGTTGGAGGAAGAGGAAGAAGTTGGAGGAAGAGGAAGAAGTTGGAGGAAGAGGAAGAAGTTGGAGGACGAGGGAGAAGTTGGAGGAAGAGGGAGAAGTTGGAGGAAGAGGGAGAAGTTGGAGGACGAGGGAGAAGTTGGAGGACAAGGGAGAAGTTGGAGGAGGAAGAGGGAGAAGTTGGAGGAAGAGGGAGAAGTTGGAGGACGAGGGAGAAGTTGGAGGACGAGGGAGAAGTTGGAAGACAAGGGAGAAGTTGGAGGAGGAAGAGGGAGAAGTTGGATGAGGAAGAGGGAGAAGTTGGAGGAAGAGGGAGAAGTTGGAGGAGGAAAGTGAGAAGTTGGAGGAGGAAGAGTGAGAAGTTGGAGGAGGAAGAGGGAGAAGTTGGAGGAAGAGGGAGAAGTTGGAGGACAAGGGAGAAGTTGGAGTAGGAAGAGGGAGAAGTTGGAGGAAGAGGAAGAAGTTGGAGGAAGAGGGAGAATTGGAGGAAGAGGGAGAAGTTGGAGGAAGAGGGAGAAGTTGGAGGACGAGGGAGAAGATGGAGAAGTTGGGGGAAGAGGGAGAAGTTGGAGGAAGAGGGAGAAGTTGGAGGAAGAGGGAGAAGTTGGAGGAAGAGGGAGAAGTTGGAGGACGAGGGAGAAGTTGGAGGACGAGGGAGAAGTTGGAGGAAGAGGGAGAAGTTGGAGGAAGAGGGAGAAGTTGGAGGAAGAGGAAGAAGTTGGAGGAAGTGGGAGAAGTTGGAGGACGAGGGAGAAGTTGGAGGAAGAGGAAGAAGTTGGAGGATGAGGGAGAAGTTGGAGGACGAGGGAGAAGTTGGAGGAAGAGGAAGAAGTTGGAGGAAGAGGAAGAAGTTGGAGGAAGAGGAAGAAGTTGGAGGACGAGGGAGAAGTTGGAGGAAGAGGGAGAAGTTGGAGGAAGAGGGAGATGTTGGAGGAAGAGGAAGAAGTTGGAGGAAGAGAGAGAAGTTGGAGGGAGAAGTTGGGAGAAGTTGGAGGAAGAGGGAGAAGTTGGAGGAAGAGGGAGAAGTTGGAGGAAGAGGAAGGAGTTGGAGGAAGAGGAAGAAGTTGGAGGACGAGGGAGAAGTTGGAGGAAGAGGGAGAAGTTGGAGGAAGAGGAAGAAGTTGGAGGAAGAGAGAGAAGTTGGAGGAAGAGGGAGAAGTTGGGAGAAGTTGGAGGAAGAGGGAGAAGTTGGAGGAAGAGGGAGAAGTTGGAGGAAGAAGGAGAAGTTGGAGGAAGAGGGAGAAGTTGGAGGAAGAGGGAGAAGTTGGAGGAAGTGGGAGAAGTTGGAGGAAGAGGGAGAAGTTGGAGGACGAGGAAGAAGAGGGAGAAGTTGGAGGAAGAGGGAGAAGTTGGAGGAAGAGGGAGAAGTTGGAGGAAGAGGGAGAAGTTGGAGGAAGAGGGAGAAGTTGGGAAAAGTTGGAGGAGGAAGAGGGAGAAGTTGGAGATGGATGAGGAAGAAGTTGGAGGATGAGGGAGAAGTTGGAGGAAGAGGGAGAAGTTGGAGGGAGAAGTTGGAGGACGAGGGAGAAGTTGGAGGAAGAGGGAGAAGTTGGAGGAAGAGGGAGAAGTTGGAGGAAGAGGGAGAAGTTGGAGGAAGAGGAAGAAGTTGGAAGAAGTGGGAGAAGTTGGAGGACGAGGGAGAAGTTGGAGGAAGAGGAAGAAGTTGGAGGATGAGGGAGAAGTTGGAGGATGAGGGAGAAGTTGGAGGAAGAGGAAGAAGTTGGAGGAAGAGGAAGAAGTTGGAGGAAGAGGAAGAAGTTGGAGGACGAGGGAGAAGTTGGAGGAAGAGGGAGAAGTTGGAGGAAGAGGGAGAAGTTGGAGGACGAGGGAGAAGTTGGAGGACAAGGGAGAAGTTGGAGGAGGAAGAGGGAGAAGTTGGAGGAAGAGGGAGAAGTTGGAGGACGAGGAAGAAGTTGGAGGAGGAAGAGGGAGAAGTTGGATGAGGAAGAGGGAGAAGTTGGAGGAAGAGGGAGAAGTTGGAGGAGGAAAGTGAGAAGTTGGAGGAGGAAGAGTGAGAAGTTGGAGGAGGAAGAGGGAGAAGTTGGAGGAAGAGGGAGAAGTTGGAGGACAAGGGAGAAGTTGGAGTAGGAAGAGAGAGAAGTTGGAGGAGGAAGAGGGAGAAGTTGGAGGAAGAGGGAGAAGTTGGAGGAGGAAGAGTGAGAAGTTGGAGGAGGAAGAGTGAGAATTTGGAGGAGGGAGAAGTTGGAGGAAGAGGGAGAAGTTGGAGGACGAGGGAGAATTTGGAGTAGGGAGACGTTGGAGGAGGAAGAGGGAGAGGTTGGAGGACGGGGGAGAAGTTGGAGAATGAGGGGGAAGTTGGAGGGAGAGGGAGAAGTTGGGAGAAGTTGGAGGAAGAGGGAGAAGTTGGAGGAAGAGGGAGAAGTTGGAGGAAGAAGGAGAAGTTGGAGGAAGAGGGAGAAGTTGGAGGAAGAGGGAGAAGTTGGAGGAAGTGGGAGAAGTTGGAGGAAGAGGGAGAAGTTGGAGGACGAGGAAGAAGAGGGAGAAGTTGGAGGAAGAGGGAGAAGTTGGAGGAAGAGGGAGAAGTTGGAGGAAGAGGGAGAAGTTGGAGGAAGAGGGAGAAGTTGGGAAAAGTTGGAGGAGGAAGAGGGAGAAGTTGGAGATGGATGAGGAAGAAGTTGGAGGATGAGGGAGAAGTTGGAGGAAGAGGGAGAAGTTGGAGGGAGAAGTTGGAGGACGAGGGAGAAGTTGGAGGAAGAGGGAGAAGTTGGAGGAAGAGGGAGAAGTTGGAGGAAGAGGGAGAAGTTGGAGGAAGAGGAAGAAGTTGGAAGAAGTGGGAGAAGTTGGAGGACGAGGGAGAAGTTGGAGGAAGAGGAAGAAGTTGGAGGATGAGGGAGAAGTTGGAGGATGAGGGAGAAGTTGGAGGAAGAGGAAGAAGTTGGAGGAAGAGGAAGAAGTTGGAGGAAGAGGAAGAAGTTGGAGGACGAGGGAGAAGTTGGAGGAAGAGGGAGAAGTTGGAGGAAGAGGGAGAAGTTGGAGGACGAGGGAGAAGTTGGAGGACAAGGGAGAAGTTGGAGGAGGAAGAGGGAGAAGTTGGAGGAAGAGGGAGAAGTTGGAGGACGAGGAAGAAGTTGGAGGAGGAAGAGGGAGAAGTTGGATGAGGAAGAGGGAGAAGTTGGAGGAAGAGGGAGAAGTTGGAGGAGGAAAGTGAGAAGTTGGAGGAGGAAGAGTGAGAAGTTGGAGGAGGAAGAGGGAGAAGTTGGAGGAAGAGGGAGAAGTTGGAGGACAAGGGAGAAGTTGGAGTAGGAAGAGAGAGAAGTTGGAGGAGGAAGAGGGAGAAGTTGGAGGAAGAGGGAGAAGTTGGAGGAGGAAGAGTGAGAAGTTGGAGGAGGAAGAGTGAGAATTTGGAGGAGGGAGAAGTTGGAGGAAGAGGGAGAAGTTGGAGGACGAGGGAGAATTTGGAGTAGGGAGACGTTGGAGGAGGAAGAGGGAGAGGTTGGAGGACGGGGGAGAAGTTGGAGAATGAGGGGGAAGTTGGAGGGAGAAGTTGGAGGACGAGGGAGAAGTTGGAGGATGAGGGAGAAGTTGGAGGGAGAAGTTGGAGGACGAGGGAGAAGTTGGAGGACGAGGGAGAAGTTGGAGGAAGGAGACGTTGGAGGAGGAAGAGGGAGAGGTTGAAGAAGAGGGAGAAGTTGGAGGATGAGTGAGAAGATGGAGGAAGAGGAAGAAGTTGGAGGAAGAGGGAGAAGTTGGAGGACAAGGGAGAAGTTGGTGGACAAGAGAGAAGTTGGAGGAGGAAGAGGGAGAATTTGGAGGAAGAGGGAGAAGTTGGAGGACAAGGGAGAAGTTGGAGTAGGAAGAGAGAGAAGTTGAGGGAGAAGTTGGAGGAAGAGGGAGAAGTTGGAGGACAAGGGAGAAGTTGGAGTAGGAAGAGAGAGAAGTTGAGGGAGAAGTTGGAGGAAGAGGGAGAAGTTGGAGGAGGAAGAGTGAGAAGTTGGAGGAGGAAGAGTGAGAATTTGGAGGAGGGAGAAGTTGGAGGAAGAGGGAGAAGTTGGAGGAAGAGGGAGAAGTTGGAGGACAAGGGAGAAGTTGGAGTAGGAAGAGAGAGAAGTTGGAGAATGAGGGGGAAGTTGGAGGGAGAAGTTGGAGGAAGAGGGAGAAGTTGGAGGACGAGGGAGAATTTGGAGTAGGGAGACGTTGGAGGAGGAAGAGGGAGAGGTTGGAGGACGGGGGAGAAGTTGGAGAATGAGGGGGAAGTTGGAGGGAGAAGTTGGAGGACGAGGGAGAAGTTGGAGTAGGGAGACGTTGGAGGAGGAAGAGGGAGAAGTTGGAGGAAGAGGGAGAAGTTGGAGGACAAGGGAGAAGTTGGAGTAGGAAGAGAGAGAAGTTGGAGGAGGAAGAGGGAGAAGTTGGAGGAAGAGGGAGAAGTTGGAGGAGGAAGAGTGAGAAGTTGGAGGAGGAAGAGTGAGAATTTGGAGGAGGGAGAAGTTGGAGGAAGAGGGAGAAGTTGGAGTAGGGAGACGTTGGAGGAGGAAGAGGGAGAGGTTGGAGGACGAGGGAGAAGTTGGAGAATGAGGGGGAAGTTGGAGGGAGAAGTTGGAGGACGAGGGAGAAGTTGGAGGATGAGGGAGAAGTTGGAGGGAGAAGTTGGAGGACGAGGGAGAAGTTGGAGGACGAGGGAAAGAAGTTGGAGGAAGAGGGAGAAGTTGGAGGACAAGGGAGAAGTTGGTGGACAAGAGAGAAGTTGGAGGAGGAAGAGGGAGAATTTGGAGGAGGAAGAGGGAGAAGTTGAAGGACGAGGGAGAAGTTGGAGGAGGAAGAGGGAGAAGTTGGAAGAAGAGGGAGAAGTTAGAGGGAGAAGTTGAAGAACGAGGGAGAGGTTGGAGGAGGAAGAGGGAGAAGTTGGAAGAAGAGGGAGAAGTTAGAGGGAGAAGTTGGAGGACGAGGGAAAAGATGGAGGAAGAGGGAGAAGATGGAGGAGGAAGAGGGAGAAGATGTTGGAGGAAGAGGGAGATGTTGGAGGAAGAGGGTGAAGAAGGATGAAGAGGGAGAAGTTGAAGGAAGAAGTTGGAGGAAGAGGGAGAAGTTGGAGGATGAGGGAGAAGTTGGAGGAAGAGGGAGAAGTTGGAGGATGAGGAAGAAGTTGGAGGAAGAGGGAGAAGTTGGAGGAACAGGGAGAAGTTGAAGGAGGAAGAGGGAGAAGTTGGAGGACGAGGGAGAAGTTGGAGGAAGAGGGAGAAGTTGGAGGAGGAAGAGGGAGAAGTTGGAGGAAGAGGGAGAAGTTGGAGGAAGAGGAAGAAGTTGGAGGAAGAGGGAGAAGTTGGAGGAAGAGGGAGAAGTTGGAGGAAGAGGGAGAAGTTGGAGGACGAGGGAGAAGATGGAGAAGTTGGGGGAAGAGGGAGAAGTTGGAGGAAGAGGAAGAAGTTGGAGGAAGAGGGAGAAGATGGAGGAAGAGGGAGAAGTTGGAGGAGGAAGAGGGAGAAGTTGGAGGACGAGGGAGAAGAGGGAGAAGTTGGAGGGAGGGAGAAGTTGGAGGAAGAGGGAGAAGTTGGAGGAAGAGGGAGAAGTTGGAGGACGAGGGAGAAGTTGGAGGAACAGGGAGAAGTTGGAGGAGGAAGAAGGAGAAGTTGGAGGAGGACGAGGGAGAAGTTGGAGGACGAGGGAGAAGATGGAGGAAGAGGGAGAAGTTGGAGGAACAGGGAGAAGTTGGGGGAGGAAGAGGGAGAAGTTGAAGGAAGAAGTTGGAGGAAGAGGGAGAATATGGAGGACGAGGGAGAAGATGGAGGAAGAGGGAGAAGTTGGAGGAACAGGGAGAAGTTGGAGGAGGAAGAGGGAGAAGTTGGAGGACGAGGGAGAAGTTGGAGGAAGAGGGAGAACTTGGAGGAAGAGGGAGAAGTTGGAGGACGAGGGAGAAGTTGGAGGAACAGGGAGAAGTTGGAGGAGGAAGAGGGAGAAGTTGGAGGAACAGGGAGAAGTTGGAGGAGGAAGAGGGAGAAGTTGGAGGAAGAGGGAGAAGTTGGAGGAAGAGGAAGAAGTTGGAGGAAGAGGGAGAAGTTGGAGGAAGAGGGAGAAGTTGGAGGAAGAGGGAGAAGTTGGAGGACGAGGGAGAAGATGGAGAAGTTGGGGGAAGAGGGAGAAGTTGGAGGAAGAGGAAGTTGGAGGAAGAGGGAGAAGATGGAGGAAGAGGGAGAAGTTGGAGGAGGAAGAGGGAGAAGTTGGAGGAAGAGGGAGAAGTTGGAGGAAGAGGGAGAAGTTGGAGGAAGAGGGAGAAGTTGGAGGACGAGGAAGAAGTTGGAGGAACAGGGAGAAGTTGGAGGAGGAAGAAGGAGAAGTTGGAGGAGGAAGAAGGAGAAGTTGGAGGAGGACGAGGGAGAAGTTGGAGGAAGAGGGAGAAGTTGGAGGAGGAAGAGGGAGAAGTTGGAGGAAGAGGGAGAAGTTGGAGGAGGAAGAGGGAGAAGTTGAAGGAAGAAGTTGGAGGACGAGGGAGAAGTTGGAGGAAGAGGGAGACGTTGGAGGAAGGGGGAGAAGTTGGAGGAGGAAGAGGGAGAAGTTGAAGGAAGAAGTTGGAGGACGAGGGAGAAGTTGGAGGAAGAGGGAGACGTTGGAGGAAGGGGGAGAAGTTGGAGGAAGAGGGAGAAGTTGGAGGAAGAGGGAGAAGTTGGAGGACGAGGGAGAAGATGGAGAAGTTGGGGGAAGAGGGAGAAGTTGGAGGAAGAGGGAGAAGTTGGAGGACGAGGGAGAAGTTGGAGGACGACGGAGAAGTTGGAGGAAGAGGGAGAAGTTGGAGGAAGAGGGAGAAGTTGGAGGAAGAGGAAGAAGTTGGAGGACGAGGGAGAAGTTGGAGGACGACGGAGAAGTTGGAGGAAGAGGGAGAAGTTGGAGGAAGAGGGAGAAGTTAGAGGAAGAGGGAGAAGTTGGGAGAAGTTGGAGGAAGAGGGAGAAGTTGGAGGAAGAGGGAGAAGTTGGAGGAAGAGGAAGAAGTTGGAGGACGAGGGAGAAGTTGGAGGAAGAGGGAGAAGTTGGAGGAAGAGGGAGAAGTTGGAGGAAGAGGAAGAAGTTGGAGGAAGAGAGAGAAGGTGGAGGAAGAGGGAGAAGTTTGGAGAAGTTGGAGGAAGAGGGAGAAGTTGGAGGAAGAGGGAGAAGTTGGAGGAAGAAGGAGAAGTTTGGAGGAAGAGGGAGAAGTTGGAGGAAGAGGGAGAAGTTGGAGGAAGAGGGAGAAGTTGGAGGAAGTGGGAGAAGTTGGAGGAAGAGGGAGAAGTTGGAGGAAGAGGGAGAAGTTGGAGGACGAGGAAGAAGAGGGAGAAGTTGGAGGAAGAGGGAGAAGTTGGAGGAACAGGGAGAAGTTGGAGGAAGAGGGAGAAGTTGGAGGAAGAGGGAGAAGTTGGAGGAAGAGGGAGAAGTTGGGAAAAGTTGGAGGAGGAAGAGGGAGAAGTTGGAGATGGATGAGGAAGAAGTTGGAGGATGAGGGAGAAGTTGGAGGAAGAGGGAGAAGTTTGAGGAAGAGGGAGAAGTTGGTGGAAGAGGAAGAAGTTGGAGGAAGTGGGAGAAGTTGGAGGACGAGGGAGAAGTTGGAGGAAGAGGAAGAAGTTGGAGGATGAGGGAGAAGTTGGAGGACGAGGGAGAAGTTGGAGGAAGAGGAAGAAGTTGGAGGAAGAGGAAGAAGTTGGAGGAAGAGGAAGAAGTTGGAGGACGAGGGAGAAGTTGGAGGAAGAGGGAGAAGTTGGAGGAAGAGGGAGAAGTTGGAGGAAGAGGGAGAAGTTGGAGGAAGAGGGAGAAGTTGGAGGAAGAGGAAGAAGTTGGAGGAAGAGAGAGAAGTTGGAGGAAGAGGGAGAAGTTGGGAGAAGTTGGAGGAAGAGGGAGAAGTTGGAGGAAGAGGGAGAAGTTGGAGGAAGAGGAAGAAGTTGGAGGAAGAGGAAGAAGTTGGAGGACGAGGGAGAAGTTGGAGGAAGAGGGAGAAGTTGGAGGAAGAGGAAGAAGTTGAGGGAAGAGAGAGAAGTTGGAGGAAGAGGGAGAAGTTTGGAGAAGTTGGAGGAAGAGGGAGAAGTTGGAGGAAGAGGGAGAAGTTGGAGGAAGAAGGAGAAGTTGGAGGAAGAGGGAGAAGTTGGAGGAAGAGGGAGAAGTTGGAGGAAGAGGGAGAAGTTGGAGGAAGTGGGAGAAGTTGGAGGAAGAGGGAGAAGTTGGAGGAAGAGGGAGAAGTTGGAGGACGAGGAAGAAGAGGGAGAAGTTGGAGGAAGAGGGAGAAGTTGGAGGAACAGGGAGAAGTTGGAGGAAGAGGGAGAAGTTGGAGGAAGAGGGAGAAGTTGGAGGAAGAGGGAGAAGTTGGGAAAAGTTGGAGGAGGAAGAGGGAGAAGTTGGAGATGGATGAGGAAGAAGTTGGAGGATGAGGGAGAAGTTGGAGGAAGAGGGAGAAGTTGGAGGAAGAGGGAGAAGTTGGAGGAAGAGGAAGAAGTTGGAGGAAGTGGGAGAAGTTGGAGGACGAGGGAGAAGTTGGAGGAAGAGGAAGAAGTTGGAGGATGAGGGAGAAGTTGGAGGACGAGGGAGAAGTTGGAGGAAGAGGAAGAAGTTGGAGGAAGAGGAAGAAGTTGGAGGAAGAGGAAGAAGTTGGAGGACGAGGGAGAAGTTGGAGGAAGAGGGAGAAGTTGGAGGAAGAGGGAGAAGTTGGAGGAAGAGGAAGAAGTTGGAGGAAGAGAGAGAAGTTGGAGGAAGAGGGAGAAGTTGGGAGAAGTTGGAGGAAGAGGGAGAAGTTGGAGGAAGAGGGAGAAGTTGGAGGAGGAAAAGGGAGAAGTTGGAGGAAGAGGGAGAAGTTGGAGGAGGAAGAGGGAGAAGTTGAAGGAAGAAGTTGGAGGACGAGGGAGAAGTTGGAGGAAGAGGGAGACGTTGGAGGAAGGGGGAGAAGTTGGAGGAGGAAAAGGGAGAAGTTGGAGGAAGAGGGAGAAGTTGGAGGAGGAAAAGGGAGAAGTTGAAGGAAGAAGTTGGAGGAAGAGGGAGAATATGGAGGACGAGGGAGAAGATGGAGGAAGAGGGAGAAGTTGGAGGAACAGGGAGAAGTTGGAGGATGAAGAGGGAGAAGTTGGAGGAACAGGGAGAAGTTGGAGGAGGAAGAGGGAGAACTTGGAGGAAGATGGAGAAGTTGGAGGAAGAGAGAGAAGTTGGAGGAAGAGGGAGAAGTTGGGAGAAGTTGGAGGAAGAGGGAGAAGTTGGAGGAAGAGGGAGAAGTTGGAGGAAGAGGAAGAAGTTGGAGGAAGAGGAAGAAGTTGGAGGACGAGGGAGAAGTTGGAGGAAGAGGGAGAAGTTGGAGGAAGAGGAAGAAGTTGAGGGAAGAGAGAGAAGTTGGAGGAAGAGGGAGAAGTTTGGAGAAGTTGGAGGAAGAGGGAGAAGTTGGAGGAAGAGGGAGAAGTTGGAGGAAGAAGGAGAAGTTGGAGGAAGAGGGAGAAGTTGGAGGAAGAGGGAGAAGTTGGAGGAAGAGGGAGAAGTTGGAGGAAGTGGGAGAAGTTGGAGGAAGAGGGAGAAGTTGGAGGAAGAGGGAGAAGTTGGAGGACGAGGAAGAAGAGGGAGAAGTTGGAGGAAGAGGGAGAAGTTGGAGGAACAGGGAGAAGTTGGAGGAAGAGGGAGAAGTTGGAGGAAGAGGGAGAAGTTGGAGGAAGAGGGAGAAGTTGGGAAAAGTTGGAGGAGGAAGAGGGAGAAGTTGGAGATGGATGAGGAAGAAGTTGGAGGATGAGGGAGAAGTTGGAGGAAGAGGGAGAAGTTGGAGGAAGAGGGAGAAGTTGGAGGAAGAGGAAGAAGTTGGAGGAAGTGGGAGAAGTTGGAGGACGAGGGAGAAGTTGGAGGAAGAGGAAGAAGTTGGAGGATGAGGGAGAAGTTGGAGGACGAGGGAGAAGTTGGAGGAAGAGGAAGAAGTTGGAGGAAGAGGAAGAAGTTGGAGGAAGAGGAAGAAGTTGGAGGACGAGGGAGAAGTTGGAGGAAGAGGGAGAAGTTGGAGGAAGAGGGAGAAGTTGGAGGAAGAGGAAGAAGTTGGAGGAAGAGAGAGAAGTTGGAGGAAGAGGGAGAAGTTGGGAGAAGTTGGAGGAAGAGGGAGAAGTTGGAGGAAGAGGGAGAAGTTGGAGGAAGAGGGAGAAGTTGGAGGAGGAAAAGGGAGAAGTTGGAGGAAGAGGGAGAAGTTGGAGGAGGAAGAGGGAGAAGTTGAAGGAAGAAGTTGGAGGACGAGGGAGAAGTTGGAGGAAGAGGGAGACGTTGGAGGAAGGGGGAGAAGTTGGAGGAGGAAAAGGGAGAAGTTGGAGGAAGAGGGAGAAGTTGGAGGAGGAAAAGGGAGAAGTTGAAGGAAGAAGTTGGAGGAAGAGGGAGAATATGGAGGACGAGGGAGAAGATGGAGGAAGAGGGAGAAGTTGGAGGAACAGGGAGAAGTTGGAGGATGAAGAGGGAGAAGTTGGAGGAACAGGGAGAAGTTGGAGGAGGAAGAGGGAGAACTTGGAGGAAGATGGAGAAGTTGGAGGAACAGGGAGAAGTTGGAGGAGGAAGAGGGAGAAGTTGGAGGAACAGGGAGAAGTTGGAGGAGGAAGAGGGAGAAGTTGGAGGAAGAGGGAGAAGTTGGAGGAAGAGGGAGAAGTTGGAGGAAGAGGAAGAAGTTGGAGGAAGAGGGAGAAGTTGGAGGAAGAGGGAGAAGTTGGAGGAAGAGGGAGAAGTTGGAGGAAGAGGGAGAAGTTGGAGGAAGAGGAAGAAGTTGGAGGAGGTGGGAGAAGTTGGAGGACGAGGGAGAAGTTGGAGGAAGAGGAAGAAGTTGGAGGATGAGGGAGAAGTTGGAGGACGAGGGAGAAGTTGGAGGAAGGGGAAGAAGTTGGAGGAAGAGGAAGAAGTTGGAGGAAGAGGAAGAAGTTGGAGGACGAGGGAGAAGTTGGAGGAAGAGGGAGAAGTTGGAGGAAGAGGGAGAAGTTGGAGGAAGAGGAAGAAGTTGGAGGAAGAGAGAGAAGTTGGAGGAAGAGGGAGAAGTTTGGAGAAGTTGAAGGAAGAGGGAGAAGTTGGAGGAAGAGGGAGAAGTTGGAGGAAGAAGGAGAAGTTGGAGGAAGAGGGAGAAGTTGGAGGAAGAGGGAGAAGTTGGAGGAAGAGGGAGAAGTTGGAGGAAGTGGGAGAAGTTGGAGGAAGAGGGAGAAGTTGGAGGAAGAGGGAGAAGTTGGAGGACGAGGAAGAAGAGGGAGAAGTTGGAGGAAGAGGGAGAAGTTGGAGGAACAGGGAGAAGTTGGAGGAAGAGGGAGAAGTTGGAGGAAGAGGGAGAAGTTGGAGGAAGAGGGAGAAGTTGGAGGAAGAGGGAGAAGTTGGAGGAAGAGGGAGAAGTTGGAGGAAGAGGAAGAAGTTGGAGGACGAGGGAGAAGTTGGAGGAAGAGGGAGAAGTTGGAGGAAGAGGGAGAAGTTGGAGGAAGAGGAAGAAGTTGGAGGAAGAGAGAGAAGTTGGAGGAAGAGGGAGAAGTTTGGAGAAGTTGAAGGAAGAGGGAGAAGTTGGAGGAAGAGGGAGAAGTTGGAGGAAGAAGGAGAAGTTGGAGGAAGAGGGAGAAGTTGGAGGAAGAGGGAGAAGTTGGAGGAAGAGGGAGAAGTTGGAGGAAGTGGGAGAAGTTGGAGGAAGAGGGAGAAGTTGGAGGAAGAGGGAGAAGTTGGAGGACGAGGAAGAAGAGGGAGAAGTTGGAGGAAGAGGGAGAAGTTGGAGGAACAGGGAGAAGTTGGAGGAAGAGGGAGAAGTTGGAGGAAGAGGGAGAAGTTGGAGGAAGAGGGAGAAGTTGGAGGAAGAGGGAGAAGTTGGAGGAAGAGGGAGAAGTTGGAGGAAGAGGAAGAAGTTGGAGGAGGTGGGAGAAGTTGGAGGACGAGGGAGAAGTTGGAGGAAGAGGAAGAAGTTGGAGGATGAGGGAGAAGTTGGAGGACGAGGGAGAAGTTGGAGGAAGGGGAAGAAGTTGGAGGAAGAGGAAGAAGTTGGAGGAAGAGGAAGAAGTTGGAGGACGAGGGAGAAGTTGGAGGAAGAGGGAGAAGTTGGAGGAAGAGGGAGAAGTTGGAGGAAGAGGAAGAAGTTGGAGGAAGAGAGAGAAGTTGGAGGAAGAGGGAGAAGTTGGGAGAAGTTGGAGGAAGAGGGAGAAGTTGGAGGAAGAGGGAGAAGTTGGAGGAAGAGGAAGAAGTTGGAGGAAGAGGAAGAAGTTGGAGGAAGAGGAAGAAGTTGGAGGACGAGGGAGAAGTTGGAGGAAGAGGGAGAAGTTGGAGGAAGAGGGAGAAGTTGGAAGAAGTTGGAGGAAGAGAGAGAAGTTGGAGGAAGAGGGAGAAGTTTGGAGAAGTTGAAGGAAGAGGGAGAAGTTGGAGGAAGAGGGAGAAGTTGGAGGAAGAAGGAGAAGTTGGAGGAAGAGGGAGAAGTTGGAGGAAGAGGGAGAAGTTGGAGGAAGAGGGAGAAGTTGGAGGAAGTGGGAGAAGTTGGAGGAAGAGGGAGAAGTTGGAGGAAGAGGGAGAAGTTGGAGGACGAGGAAGAAGAGGGAGAAGTTGGAGGAAGAGGGAGAAGTTGGAGGAACAGGGAGAAGTTGGAGGAAGAGGGAGAAGTTGGAGGAAGAGGGAGAAGTTGGAGGAAGAGGGAGAAGTTGGGAAAAGTTGGAGGAGGAAAAGGGAGAAGTTGGAGATGGATGAGGAAGAAGTTGGAGGATGAGGGAGAAGTTGGAGGAAGAGGGAGAAGTTGGAGGGAGAAGTTGGAGGACGAGGGAGAAGTTGGAGGAAGAGGGAGAAGTTGGAGGAAGAGGGAGAAGTTGGAGGAAGAGGAAGAAGTTGGAGGAAGTGGGAGAAGTTGGAGGACGAGGGAGAAGTTGGAGGAAGAGGAAGAAGTTGGAGGATGAGGGAGAAGTTGGAGGACGAGGGAGAAGTTGGAGGAAGAGGTAGAAGTTGGAGGAAGAGGAAGAATTTGGAGGAAGAGGAAGAAGTTGGAGGACGAGGGTGAAGTTGGAGGAAGAGGGAGAAGTTGGAGGAAGAGGGAGAAGTTGGAGGAAGAGGAAGAAGTTGGAGGAAGAGAGAGAAGTTGGAGGAAGAGGGAGAAGTTGGGAGAAGTTGGAGGAAGAGGGAGAAGTTGGAGAAAGAGGGAGAAGTTGGAGGAAGAGGAAGAAGTTGGAGGATGAGAGAGAAGTTGGAGGAAGAGGGAGAAGTTGGGAGAAGTTGGAGGAAGAGGGAGAAGTTGGAGGAAGAGGGAGAAGTTGGAGGAAGAAGGAGAAGTTGGAGGAAGAGGGAGAAGTTGGAGGAAGAGGGAGAAGTTGGAGGAAGTGGGAGAAGTTGGAGGAAGAGGGAGAAGTTGGAGGACGAGGAAGAAGAGGGAGAAGTTGGAGGAAGAGGGAGAAGTTGGAGGAAGAGGGAGAAGTTGGAGGAACAGGGAGAAGTTGGAGGAAGAGGTAAAAGTTGGAGGAAGAGGGAGAAGTTGGGAAAAGTTGGAGGAGGAAGAGGGAGAAGTTGGAGATGGATGAGGAAGAAGTTGGAGGATGAGGGAGAAGTTGGAGGAAGAGGGAGAAGTTGGAGGGAGAAGTTGGAGGACGAGGGAGAAGTTGGAGGACGAGGGAGAAGTTGGAGGACGAGGGAGAAGTTGGAGGAGGAAGAGGGAGAAGTTGGAGGAGGAAGAGGGAGAAGTTGGAGGAAGAGGGAGAAGTTGGAGGAAGAGGGAGAAGTTGGAAGTCAAGGGAGAAGTTGGAGGAGGAAGAGGGAGAAGTTGGAGGAGGAAGAGGGAGAAGTTGGAGGAAGAGGGAGAAGTTGGAGGAGGAAGAGTGAGAAGTTGGAGGAGGAAGAGTGAGAAGTTGGAGGAGGAAGAGGGAGAAGTTGGAGGAAAGAGGGAGAAGTTGGAGGAGGAAGAGGGAGAAGTTGGAGTAGGAAGAGGGAGAAGTTGGAGGAGGAAGAGGGAGAAGTTGGAGGAAGAGGGAGAAGTTGGAGGAGGAAGAGTGAGAAGTTGGAGGAGGAAGAGTGAGAAGTTGGAGGAAGAGGGAGAAGTTGGAGGAAGAGGGAGAAGTTGGAGGAAGTGGGAGAAGTTGGAGGAAGAGGGAGAAGTTGGAGGAAGAGGGAGAAGTTGGAGGACGAGGAAGAAGAGGGAGAAGTTGGAGGAAGAGGGAGAAGTTGGAGGAACAGGGAGAAGTTGGAGGAAGAGGGAGAAGTTGGAGGAAGAGGGAGAAGTTGGAGGAAGAGGGAGAAGTTGGGAAAAGTTGGAGGAGGAAGAGGGAGAAGTTGGAGATGGATGAGGAAGAAGTTGGAGGATGAGGGAGAAGTTGGAGGAAGAGGGAGAAGTTGGAGGGAGAAGTTGGAGGACGAGGGAGAAGTTGGAGGAAGAGGGAGAAGTTGGAGGAAGAGGGAGAAGTTGGAGGAAGAGGAAGAAGTTGGAGGAAGTGGGAGAAGTTGGAGGACGAGGGAGAAGTTGGAGGAAGAGGAAGAAGTTGGAGGATGAGGGAGAAGTTGGAGGACGAGGGAGAAGTTGGAGGAAGAGGTAGAAGTTGGAGGAAGAGGAAGAATTTGGAGGAAGAGGAAGAAGTTGGAGGACGAGGGTGAAGTTGGAGGAAGAGGGAGAAGTTGGAGGAAGAGGGAGAAGTTGGAGGAAGAGGAAGAAGTTGGAGGAAGAGAGAGAAGTTGGAGGAAGAGGGAGAAGTTGGGAGAAGTTGGAGGAAGAGGGAGAAGTTGGAGAAAGAGGGAGAAGTTGGAGGAAGAGGAAGAAGTTGGAGGATGAGAGAGAAGTTGGAGGAAGAGGGAGAAGTTGGGAGAAGTTGGAGGAAGAGGGAGAAGTTGGAGGAAGAGGGAGAAGTTGGAGGAAGAAGGAGAAGTTGGAGGAAGAGGGAGAAGTTGGAGGAAGAGGGAGAAGTTGGAGGAAGTGGGAGAAGTTGGAGGAAGAGGGAGAAGTTGGAGGACGAGGAAGAAGAGGGAGAAGTTGGAGGAAGAGGGAGAAGTTGGAGGAACAGGGAGAAGTTGGAGGAAGAGGGAGAAGTTGGAGGAAGAGGTAAAAGTTGGAGGAAGAGGGAGAAGTTGGGAAAAGTTGGAGGAGGAAGAGGGAGAAGTTGGAGATGGATGAGGAAGAAGTTGGAGGATGAGGGAGAAGTTGGAGGAAGAGGGAGAAGTTGGAGGGAGAAGTTGGAGGACGAGGGAGAAGTTGGAGGACGAGGGAGAAGTTGGAGGACGAGGGAGAAGTTGGAGGACAAAGGAGAAGTTGGAGGAGGAAGAGGGAGAAGTTGGAGGAAGAGGGAGAAGTTGGAGGAAGAGGGAGAAGTTGGAAGTCAAGGGAGAAGTTGGAGGAGGAAGAGGGAGAAGTTGGAGGAGGAAGAGGGAGAAGTTGGAGGAAGAGGGAGAAGTTGGAGGAGGAAGAGTGAGAAGTTGGAGGAGGAAGAGTGAGAAGTTGGAGGAGGAAGAGGGAGAAGTTGGAGGAAAGAGGGAGAAGTTGGAGGAGGAAGAGGGAGAAGTTGGAGTAGGAAGAGGGAGAAGTTGGAGGAGGAAGAGGGAGAAGTTGGAGGAAGAGGGAGAAGTTGGAGGAGGAAGAGTGAGAAGTTGGAGGAGGAAGAGTGAGAAGTTGGAGGAGGGAGAAGTAGGAGGAAGAGGGAGAAGTTGGAGGACGAGGGAGAAGTTGGAGGAGGAAGAGGGAGAAGTTGGAGGAAGAGGGAGAAGTTGGAGGAAGAGGGAGATGTTGGAAGACAAGGGAGAAGTTGGAGGAGGAAGAGGGAGAAGTTGGAGGAAGAGGGAGAAGTTGGAGGAGGAAGAGTGAGAAGTTGGAGGAGGAAGAGTGAGAAGTTGGAGGAGGAAGAGGGAGAAGTTGGAGGAAAGAGGGAGAAGTTGGAGGACAAGGGAGAAGTTGGAGTAGGAAGAGGGAGAAGTTGGAGGAGGAAGAGGGAGAAGTTGGAGGAAGAGGTAGAAGTTGGAGGAGGAAGAGTGAGAAGTTGGAGGAGGAAGAGTGAGAAGTTGGAGGAGGAAGAGGGAGAAGTTGAAGGAAGAAGTTGGAGGAAGAGGGAGAATATGGAGGACGAGGGAGAAGATGGAGGAAGAGGGAGAAGTTGGAGGAAGAGGGAGAAGTTGGAGGAACAGGGAGAAGTTGGAGGAAGAGGGAGAAGTTGGAGGAAGAGGGAAAAGTTGAAGGAAGAGGGAGAAGTTGGGAAAAGTTGGAGGAGGAAGAGGGAGAAGTTGGAGATGGATGAGGAAGAAGTTGGAGGATGAGGGAGAAGTTGGAGGGAGAAGTTGGAGGACGAGGGAGAAGTTGGAGGACGAGGGAGAAGTTGGAGGACGAGGGAGAAGTTGGAGGACAAGGGAGAAGTTGGAGGAGGAAGAGGGAGAAGTTGGAGGAAGAGGGAGAAGTTGGAGGAAGAGGGAGAAGTTGGAAGTCAAGGGAGAAGTTGGAGGAGGAAGAGGGAGAAGTTGGAGGAGGAAGAGGGAGAAGTTGGAGGAAGAGGGAGAAGTTGGAGGAGGAAGAGTGAGAAGTTGGAGGAGGAAGAGTGAGAAGTTGGAGGAGGAAGAGGGAGAAGTTGGAGGAAAGAGGGAGAAGTTGGAGGAGGAAGAGGGAGAAGTTGGAGTAGGAAGAGGGAGAAGTTGGAGGAGGAAGAGGGAGAAGTTGGAGGAAGAGGGAGAAGTTGGAGGAGGAAGAGTGAGAAGCTGGAGGAGGAAGAGTGAGAAGTTGGAGGAGGGAGAAGTAGGAGGAAGAGGGAGAAGTTGGAGGACGAGGGAGAAGTTGGAGGAGGAAGAGGGAGAAGTTGGAGGAAGAGGGAGAAGTTGGAGGAAGAGGGAGATGTTGGAAGACAAGGGAGAAGTTGGAGGAAGAAGAGGGAGAAGTTGGAGGAAGAGGGAGAAGTTGGAGGAGGAAGAGTGAGAAGTTGGAGGAGGAAGAGTGAGAAGTTGGAGGAGGAAGAGGGAGAAGTTGGAGGAAAGAGGGAGAAGTTGGAGGACAAGGGAGAAGTTGGAGTAGGAAGAGGGAGAAGTTGGAGGAGGAAGAGGGAGAAGTTGGAGGAAGAGGTAGAAGTTGGAGGAGGAAGAGTGAGAAGTTGGAGGAGGAAGAGTGAGAAGTTGGAGGAGGAAGAGGGAGAAGTTGAAGGAAGAAGTTGGAGGAAGAGGGAGAATATGGAGGACGAGGGAGAAGATGGAGGAAGAGGGAGAAGTTGGAGGAACAGGGAGAAGTTGGAGGAGGAAGAGGGAGAAGTTGGAGGAACAGGGAGAAGTTGGAGGAGGAAGAGGGAGAAGTTGGAGGACGAGGGAGAAGTTGGAGGAAGAGGGAGAACTTGGAGGAAGATGGAGAAGTTGGAGGAACAGGGAGAAGTTGGAGGAGGAAGAGGGAGAAGTTGGAGGAACAGGGAGAAGTTGGAGGAGGAAGAGGGAGAAGTTGGAGGAAGAGGGAGAAGTTGGAGGAAGAGGGAGAAGTTGGAGGAAGAGGAAGAAGTTGGAGGAAGAGGGAGAAGTTGGAGGAAGAGGGAGAAGTTGGAGGAAGAGGGAGAAGTTGGAGGATGAGGGAGAAGATGGAGAAGTTGGGGGAAGAGGGAGAAGTTGGAGGAAGAGGGAGAAGTTGGAGGAAGAGGGAGAAGTTGGAGGACGAGGGAGAAGTTGGAGGACGAGGGAGAAGTTGGAGGAAGAGGGAGAAGTTGGAGGAAGAGGGAGAAGTTGGAGGAAGAGGAAGAAGTTGGAGGAAGTGGGAGAAGTTGGAGGACGAGGGAGAAGTTGGAGGAAGAGGAAGAAGTTGGAGGATGAGGGAGAAGTTGGAGGACGAGGGAGAAGTTGGAGGAAGAGGAAGAAGTTGGAGGAAGAGGAAGAAGTTGGAGGAAGAGGAAGAAGTTGGAGGACGAGGGAGAAGTTGGAGGAAGAGGGAGAAGTTGGAGGAAGAGGGAGAAGTTGGAGGAAGAGGAAGAAGTTGGAGGAAGAGAGAGAAGTTGGAGGAAGAGGGAGAAGTTGGGAGAAGTTGGAGGAAGAGGGAGAAGTTGGAGGAAGAGGGAGAAGTTGGAGGAAGAGGGAGAAGTTGGAGGAAGAGGAAGAAGTTGGAGGAAGAGGAAGAAGTTGGAGGACGAGGGAGAAGTTGGAGGAAGAGAGAGAAGTTGGAGGAAGAGGGAGAAGTTGGAGGACGAGGGAGAAGTTGGAGGAAGAGGGAGAAGTTGGAGGAAGAGGGAGAAGTTGGAGGAAGAGGAAGAAGTTGGAGGAAGTGGGAGAAGCTGGAGGACGAGGGAGAAGTTGGAGGAAGAGGGAGAAGTTGGAGGAAGAGGAAGAAGTTGGAGGAAGAGGGAGAAGTTGGAGGACGAGGGAGAAGTTGGAGGAAGAGGAAGAAGTTGGAGGACGAGGGAGAAGTTGGAGGAAGAGGGAGAAGTTGGAGGAAGAGGGAGAAGTTGGAGGAAGAGGAAGAAGTTGGAGGAAGAGGGAGAAGTTGGAGGAAGAGGGAGAAGTTGGAGGAGGAAGGAGAAGTTGGAGGAAGAGGGAGAAGTTGGAGGAAGAGGGAGAAGTTGGAGGAAGTGGGAGAAGTTGGAGGAAGAGGGAGAAGTTGGAGGAAGAGGGAGAAGAGGGAGAAGTTGGAGGAAGAGGGAGAAGTTGGAGGAAGAGGAAGAAGTTGGAGGAAGAGGAAGAAGTTGGAGGAAGAGGAAGAAGTTGGAGGACGAGGGAGAAGTTGGAGGACGAGGGAGAAGTTGGAGGAAGAGGAAGAAGTTGGAGGAAGAGGGAGAAGTTGGAGGAAGAGGAAGAAGTTGGAGGAAGAGGAAGAAGTTGGAGGAAGAGGAAGAAGTTGGAGGAAGAAGGAGAAGTTGGAGGAAGAGGAAGAAGTTGGAGGAAGAGGAAGAAGTTGGAGGACGAGGGAGAAGTTGGAGGAAGAGAGAGAAGTTGGAGGAAGAGGGAGAAGTTGGAGGACGAGGGAGAAGTTGGAGGAAGAGGGAGAAGTTGGAGGAAGAGGGAGAAGTTGGAGGAAGAGGAAGAAGTTGGAGGAAGTGGGAGAAGTTGGAGGACGAGGGAGAAGTTGGAGGAAGAGGGAGAAGTTGGAGGAAGAGGAAGAAGTTGGAGGAAGAGGGAGAAGTTGGAGGACGAGGGAGAAGTTGGAGGAAGAGGAAGAAGTTGGAGGACGAGGGAGAAGTTGGAGGAAGAGGGAGAAGTTGGAGGAAGAGGGAGAAGTTGGAGGAAGAGGAAGAAGTTGGAGGAAGAGGGAGAAGTTGGAGGAAGAGGGAGAAGTTGGAGGAGGAAGGAGAAGTTGGAGGAAGAGGGAGAAGTTGGAGGAAGAGGGAGAAGTTGGAGGAAGTGGGAGAAGTTGGAGGAAGAGGGAGAAGTTGGAGGAAGAGGGAGAAGAGGGAGAAGTTGGAGGAAGAGGGAGAAGTTGGAGGAAGAGGAAGAAGTTGGAGGAAGAGGAAGAAGTTGGAGGAAGAGGAAGAAGTTGGAGGACGAGGGAGAAGTTGGAGGAAGAGGAAGAAGTTGGAGGAAGAGGGAGAAGTTGGAGGAAGAGGAAGAAGTTGGAGGAAGAGGAAGAAGTTGGAGGAAGAGGAAGAAGTTGGAGGAAGAAGGAGAAGTTGGAGGAAGAGGAAGAAGTTGGAGGAAGAGGAAGAAGTTGGAGGAAGAGGGAGTGTGCTCATGTGCATTTGTGTGTGTCTGGGGGCAGCAGGGAGTTGGAGAGAGAGACCGTCACACCACTGGGGGGGCGCTAACGGGGTACCCGTGTGTTTATTTATCTCGCCTGGACGCCATTTTAGTTCTAGCAGGTGAGATCATCCTTGTTATGAATTACCCTGGCCTGTAGCTGACCTCAGAGCAGTGTACACAGAGACACAGTTGCCACTTCGTATCTCTATCTACTCTTAAAACACAGGTCCTGGATCAGCCTACTCTGCCAGATCGTAAATTCCGAAATGAAAAAGGATTAAAATGTTAGTTTTTTGTTTTGTTTTTATGTCTTATTTATTTAACATTGATGTTGTTTATTGTGACAGGAAAGAATTTCAGTGTTTTTAATGACAACAAACCAATAAATAAATAAAGTAATATTTGCCTTATAGCTTATAATTGTTACTTCATCCCAAATCAACTACAGACCAGGTCCATAATGATTGGCTTCTTTCCAGAGCCTTGATATCCTCGGTCTGCTCTTATGGACTGGCCATCTTCTTCACATAACAGGTTTTCAACTGGGTTCAAGTCCGGAGACTGAAAAGGCCATCGTAAAATGCTGATCTTGTGGTAAATTAACAATTTATTTGTGGATTTTGCTAGGGTTTATTGTCTTGCTGGAAGATCCACTTGGGGCCATGTGTCAGCCTCCTGGCAGAGGCAACCAGGTTTTTTGGTTAAATATCCTGGTACTTGGTAAAGTTCATGATGCCGTTGAACAGAACAAGGACACCAGGACCAGTGGAAACAAAATAGCCCCATAACATCAAAGGATCCACCACCATATTTTACAGAAGAGAGCAGCTCTATTTGTCATCTGACCACAGCAGTGCCTGGAGTTTGATAAATGGCATTGGATTGGAACTGGAGTTATAGTCATATGTTATGAAAATAAAGCTCTTTGGCCATGCACACCAGTGGTGGGTTTGGCGTTGAAAAACAGAAAGAATTATTATGGACCTGACTGTATAACTCATTAGACTGATCCTACAGAGGCCACTGGAGGCTTTAAGCTGGGTGGATCTGCAGCCTCCCTCCCTCGTGGGGCCTATGTTCTCTCTGAGGTGTGTCTGTTCTGGAGGACGAGAGGAATCCCTGACTGGGTGGACGTAACTTTCCTGCCGCTGGCTTCCTGGCCAGCCTGGATGTTTGAGAAGGGGTTGTGAAGTGGCGGAGGGGCAGGAGAGGGGGGAGGGGGCGGAGAGATTTAGGTCAGGCGTTAGGCACATGGCTCCCTGCTGGTGAAAGAGTCCTTTGTGGAGCAGCTTTCCCTCCAGTCTAACTGAGTCTGGCCAGAGTGAAGGGAGCAGCTTTCCCTCCAGTCTAACTGGGTCTGGCCAGGGTGAAGAGAGCAGCCTTCCCTCCAGTCTAACTGGGTCTGGCCAGAGTGAAGGGAGCAGCTTTCCCTCCAGTCTAACTGGGTCTGGCCAGGGTGAAGGGAGCAGCTTTCCCTCCAGTCTAACTGGGTCTGGCCAGGGTGAAGGGAGCAGCTTTCCCTCCAGTCTAACTGGGTCTGGCCAGAGTGAAGGGAGCAGCTTTCCCTCCAGTCTAACTGGGTCTGGCAAGGGTAAAGGGAGCAGCTTTCCCTCCAGTCTAACTGGGTCTGGCCAGAGTGAAGGGAGCAGCTTTCCCTCCAGTCTAACTAGGTCTGGCCAGGGTGAAGAGAGCAGCCTTCCCTCCAGTCTAACTGGGTCTGGCCAGAGTGAAGGGAGCAGCTTTCCCTCCAGTCTAACTGGGTCTGGCCAGGGTCAAGGGAGCAGCTTTCCCTCCAGTCTAACTGGGTCTGGCCAGGGTCAAGGGAGCAGCTTTCCCTCCAGTCTAACTGGGTCTGGCCAGGGTGAAGGGAGCAGCCTTCCCTCCAGTCTAACTGGGTCTGGCCAGGGTGAAGGGAGCAGCTTTCCCTCCAGTCTAACTGGGTCTGGCCAGGGTGAAGGGAGCAGCCTTCCCTCCAGTCTAACTGGGTCTGGCCAGGGTGAAGGGAGCAGCTTTCCCTCCAGTCTAACTGGGTCTGGCCAGGGTCAAGGGAGCAGCTTTCCCTCTAGTCTAACTGGGTCTGGCCAGAGTGAAGGGAGCAGCTTTCCCTCCAGTTTAACTGGGTCTGGCCAGTGTCCAGCTCTCTGAAGGGGATAATTTATCCCACCGGCCAGCCCAGGAAACCATCATGCCTAATAACCTCACAGGTCCTCACTGAACTGAGGTTTCCAGCTCCCTGAAATACACCAAGCATATTCAAATTCAGAAAACATGAAAAAAATCAGGTAAAGGGATACCTAGTCATTAAACTGAAATATGTGTTCCACATTTAACCCAACCCCTCTGAATCAGAGAGCATCTTATGCGATGTACACATCATTGGCACCTCAACGAGGCAATTCATTTAGCAGCAATTATAATACAGACAGACATAATGACATATTAAAAAAACAATTTCAAAATACAGTTTTACAGTACAGATACAGGGTCATGGAGAGAGAGAGAAAGAGAGAGAGAGAGAGAGAGAGAGAGAGAGAGAGAGAGAGAGAGAGAGAGAGAGAGAGAGAGAGAGAGAGAGGTGGGTCACGATCAGATGAGCTTCTGCATTTTTCAGCATTTTCTTTAAAAAAGATACATTTAGAGTTAGATAAACTTGGATTTTTTGTCAGGAACCCATACAGGATGCTACCCTCTACAACATAACCTTCACTTCAAATCAAAACTCAAAACCTACAACCTGATTTTGGACGGATTTACGGAATCACCTGGAAGGTTCACATCTACCAAGGATTAATTATTATATTCAGCAAATCCTCTGGAAAACAACAGAAACCTGAGAACACCACCCAACCTGGAACTGAGTGAGTAATGTTTAGTCTGAAACTATATTTGATTTCCAAAAGCCAAGAAGAAAAATACATGACACTACTTTATAAGGACTGAATAGTAATATAATTCTGCCAAGCTTGATACAGCTTCAACTAGCACTTAAGTGTCAAGTGAGAGGTGTCAAAGCCCATTAGCCCAACAATGGCAGGAGAGTCGAATAGTCTACCCCAACCAAATGGAGAGGCCTTAGAAGCTCCCTCCTGCTGTTCAGAGGTAATTAAAATACAGTACCCTGTGCATGTAAAAAATGACAAGACAAGAAAAGATCACAAAATGAAGCTCCTTATGGAAAATCAAGAGACACTTTTTGCTGACCATTACAAAAATGGGAACATCAGCAACCTTATCTTCCACACAAACCATCCCCAGGCATGGCACAGTGCTATATTAGCACACTACCCCTCTGTTAAGAGAGGGGGGGTTAACGAGGGGTGGAAACTCAGGATTCTTGACAATGAGGACGAGGAGTCAGCTAATATAAATCTCTATAAGTCTGGAACAGTATTGGTACAGGGCAACCACAAACAGTTTCAGCTGGACTTTCACCTAATCAAAGAATTAGCCCAGCAGGAGAAGCTCTCCCTTGATAAAGATACCCCCACCCCAAGTGGGTCAGACCAAACCTCTTCACCATATAACCCCACAGACGAGCAACCCTCAGCAGACAGTCAACCTCCCAGTACAGAGTACTTCTCCCTCATTGAAATGAAGGATAAATTCACCCAGCTGGAGGTAAGGCAGGTGGAGCTGGAACAGCAGGTGATCACACTCCAGTCAGCACAGACCCAGACAACAGTCCAGCACAACAACACCCCCTTAACCAGACCTGGAGAGCTGGAGGTCGAGAAAGACATATCTGCACTATGGACAGTGGTGAGACAACATCAACAGGAGAAAGAGCAGGAGCAGGAGAAGAACAGAGCACTAGAGGAGAGGATCAGACTACAGGAGGAGAGGGAGAGGGGGATGGAGGAGAGGATCAGACTACAGGAGGAGAGGGAGAAGGGGATGGAGGAGAGGATCAGACTACAGGAGGAGAGGGAGAAGGGGATGGAGGAGAGGATCAGACTGCTGGAGGAGAGGTTGAGGGGGATGGCATGTGACAGAGAACAACCCACTAGGGAGGTGGCCATCCCCACAGAGACGCCAGCAGAACAGCCCACCTCAGCACCCGACAAAAGTCTCGACACCACAGCAGAACAGTCCACACCAGACCCTGACCATAGAAACGACATCACAACAGAACAGACAAAAGAAAAACCCCAAGCCCAGCAGCTCTCACCCCCTCTGAGCACCCCCCCTGTCAGCCACCCTGATAGCCCTCCTGACAACCCCCCCACACCCACTGAGGACAAACACAAGACACAGATTGTCCTTCTTATGGACTCAAATGGGAAATATATAGAAGAAAAAAAACTTTTTCCCAAACACAGTGTGTCTAAACTCTGGTGTCCAAACACCCAGCGCGCCCTAGACCTTCTGTCTGAGGACAAACTAGGCTCACCTAGCCACATAATAATACACACAGGCACAAACGACCTGAGAGCACAGCAGGAAAGGGTGGCCACAGCACTGAAGGGAGTGATTGAAAAAGCTTCTTCTACTTTCCCCAACGCACAAGTGGTCATCTCCACCCTGCTACCACGAAAAGACTTCCACCCTGCTACAATACAGCGGGTAAACGCAAGCATTTCCCGTGACTGTGCCTCAAAACCAAATGTTTTTCTGGCCCACCACTCCACCCTGGACTTGAACAGCCTCTATGACCAGGTCCACCTCTACAAGGCAGCAGTGCCCACCTTTGCCCGGACTCTAAAGGACATCGCTCTCAAACGCAGCCCCAACACTTCACACAGGAGCAACAGATCAATAGACACCCCACCCAGACCAGCGAGACACCCTCCAAGACCTCCAGGACCCCCCCTGGACCTACACACCCCCCCCACATCAACCATGCCCACACCCAATTTAGGCCCCCTCAGATCAGACCCATGCCACTCCTGCCCACCCCATGCACCCCACCCCCGCAAAGAGGGCATCAACATGGAAGTCACACATACGCCCAGGTAGTGAGCGGGCAAACAGGCCCAACCCCCACTCTTACACTCGCCCAAGCCAACGGCATGTACCAGATGCTCAGCAGGCTCTGCTCACACTTACTGGCCTGAGGCCAAACCCCGACCAACAACATTGGACACTTTATGGAACAAAAAGCCTTCACTATATCATCCTGGAATATCCAAGGTCTGAGGTCATCTGCCTTTGGCCTAAAGAGCAGGAACCCGGACTTCACCAAAGAAATCGGTAATGCAGACATTGTCATCCTGCAAGAAACATGGTATAGAGGAGACGGACCCACTGGTTGCCCTCTAGGTTACAGAGAGCTGGTAGTCCCATCCACCAAACTACCAGGTGTGAAACAGGGAAGGGACTCAGGGGGAATGCTAATTTGGTATAGAGCAGACCTAACTCACTCCATTAAATTAATCAAAACAGGGACATTTTACATTTGGCTAGAAATTCAAAAGGAAATTATCTTAACAGAGAAAAATGTCCTCCTGTGTGCTACCTATATCCCCCCACTAGAATCCCCATACTTTAATGAAGACAGCTTCTCCATCCTGGAGGGGGAAATCAATCATTTCCAGGCCCAGGGACATGTATTAGTCTGTGGCGACCTAAATGCCAGAACTGGACAGGAACCTGACACCCTCAGCACACAGGGGGACAAACACCTACCTGGAGGTGACAGCATTCCCTCCCCCATATGCCCACCTAGGCACAACTATGACAACATAACCAACAAAAACGGGTCACAACTCCTGCAGCTCTGTCGCACGCTGGGTATGTACATAGTCAATGGTAGGCTTCGAGGGGACTCCTATGGTAGGTACACCTATAGCTCATCTCTTGGCAGTAGCACTGTAGACTACTTTATCACTGACCTCAACCCAGAGTCTCTCAGAGCGTTCACAGTCAGCCCACTGACACCCCTATCAGACCACAGCAAAATCACAGTCTACTTGAACAGAGCAATACTCAATCATGAGGCATCAAAGCCAAAGGAACTGAGTAACATTAAGAAATGCTATAGATGGAAGGAATGCAGTTTGGAAACCTACCAAAAAACAATTAGGCAACAGCAAATTCAATCCCTTTTAGACAACTTCCTGGGTAAAACGTTCCACTGCAATAGTGAAGGTGTAAACTTGGCAGTAGAAAATCTTAACAGTATTTTTGACCTCTCAGCTTCCCTATCAAATCTAAAAATCTCAAATAGAAAACCGAAGAAAATGAACAACAATGACAAATGGTTTGATAAAGAATGCAAAAATCTAAGAAATAAATTGAGAAACCTGTCCAACCAAAAACATAGAGACCCGGAAAACCTGAGTCTACGCCTTCACTATGGTGAATCACTAAAACAATACAGAAATACACTACGGAAAAAGAAGGAACAGCACGTCAGAAATCAGCTCAATGTAATTGAAGAATCCATAGACTCTAACCAATTCTGGGAAAATTGGAAAACACTAAACAAACAACAACACGAAGAATTATCTATCCAAAATGGAGATGTATGGGTAAACCACTTCTCCAATCTTTTTGGCTCTATAACAAAGAATAAAGAGCAAAAACATATACATGATCAAATACAAATCCTAGAATCAACTATTAAAGACTACCAGAACCCACTGGATTCTCCAATTACCTTGAATGAGTTACAGGACAAAATAAAAACCCTCCAACCCAAAAAGGCCTGTGGTGTTGATGGTATCCTTAATGAAATGATCAAATATACAGACAACAAATTCCAATTGGCTATATTAAAACTCTTTAACATCGTCCTTAGCTCTGGCATCTTCCCCAATATTTGGAACCAAGGACTGATCACCCCAATCCACAAAAGTGGAGACAAATTTGACCCCAATAACTACCGTGGAATATGCGTCAACAGTAACCTTGGGAAAATACTCTGCATTATCATTAACAGCAGACTCGTACATTTCCTCAATGAAAACAATGTACTGAGCAATTGTCAAATTGGCTTTTTACCAAATTACCGTACAACAGACCATGTATTCACCCTACACACCCTAATTGACAACCAAACAAACCAAAACAAAGGCAAAGTCTTCTCATGCTTTGTTGATTTCAAAAAAGCCTTCGACTCAATTTGGCATGAGGGTCTGCTATACAAATTGATGGAAAGTGGTGTTGGGGGTAAAACATACGACATTATAAAATCCATGTACACAAACAACAAGTGTGCGGTTAAAATTGGCAAAAGACACACACATTTCTTCTCACAGGGTCGTGGGGTGAGACAGGGATGCAGCTTAAGCCCCACCCTCTTCAACATATATATCAATGAATTGGCGCGAGCATTAGAACAGTCTGCAGCACCCGGTCTCACCCTACTAGAATCCGAAGTCAAATGTCTACTGTTTGCTGATGATCTGGTGCTTCTGTCACCAACCAAGGAGGGCCTACAACAGCACCTAGATCTTCTGCACAGATTCTGTCAGACCTGGGCCCTGACAGTAAATCTCAGTAAGACCAAAATAATGGTGTTCCAAAAAAGGTCCAGTCGCCAGGACCACAAATTCCATCTAGACACCGTTGCCCTAGAGCACACAAAAAACTATACATACCTCGGCCTAAACATCAGCACCACAGGTAGCTTCCACAGAGCTGTGAACGATCTGAGAGACAAGGCAAGAAGGGCATTCTATGCCATCAAAAGGAACATAAATTTCAACATACCAATTAGGATCTGGCTAAAAATACTTGAATCAGTCATAGAGCCCATTGCCCTTTATGGTTGTGAGGTCTGGGGTCCGCTCACCAACCAAGATTTCACAAAATGGGACAAACACCAAATTGAGACTCTGCATGCAGAATTCTGCAAAAATATCCTCCGTGTACAACGTAGAACACCAAATAATGCATGCAGAGCAGAATTAGGCCGATACCCACTAATTATCAAAATCCAGAAAAGAGCCGTTAAATTCTACAACCACCTAAAAGGAAGCGATTCCCAAACCTTCCATAACAAAGCCATCACCTACAGAGAGATGAACCTGGAGAAGAGTCCCCTAAGCAAGCTGGTCCTAGGGCTCTGTTCACAAACACAAACACACCCCACAGAGCCCCAGGACAACAGCACAATTAGACCCAACCAAATCATGAGAAAACATAAAGATAATTACTTGACACATTGGAAAGAATTAACAAAAAAACAGAGCAAACTAGAATGCTATTTGGCCCTAAACAGAGAGTACACAGTGGCAGAATACCTGACCACTGTGACTGACCCAAACTTAAGGAAAGCTTTGACTATGTACAGACTCAGTGAGCATAGCCTTGCTATTGAGAAAGGCCGCCGTAGGCAGACATGGCTCTCAAGAGAAGACAGGCTATGTGCTCACTGCCCACAAAATGAGGTGGAAACTGAGCTGCACTTCCTAACCTCCTGCCCAATGTATGACCATATTAGAGAGACATATTTCCCTCAGATTACACAGATCCACAAAGAATTTGAAAACAAATCCAATTTTGATAAACTCCCATATCTACTGGGTGAAATTCCACAGTGTGCCATCACAGCAGCAAGATTTGTGACCTGTTGCCACAAGAAAAGGGCAACCAGTGAAGAACAAACACCATTGTAAATACAACCCATATTTATGCTTATTTATTTTAACTTGTGTGCTTTAACCATTTGTACATTGTTACAACACTGTATATATATAATATGACATTTGTAATGTCTTTCTTGTTTTGAAACTTCTGTATGTGTAATGTTTACTGTTAATTTGTATTGTTTATTTCACTTTTGTGTATTATCTACCTCACTTGCTTTGGCAATGTTAACACATGTTTCCCATGCCAATAAAGCCCCTTGAATTGAATTGAATTGAATTGAGAGAGAGAGAGAGAGAGAGAGAGAGAGAGAGAGAGAGAGAGAGAGAGAGAGAGAGAGAGAGAGAGAGAGAGAGAGAGAGAGAGAGAGAGAGAGAGAGAGAGAGAGAGAGAGAGAGAGAGAGAGAGAGAGAGAGAGAGAGAGAGAGAGAGAGAGAGAGAGAGAGAGAGAGAGAGAGAGAGAGAGAGAGAGAGAGAAGGAGAGAGAGAGAGAGAAGGAGAGAGAGAGATAAGGAGAGAGAGGAGAGAGAGAGAGAGAGAGAGAAGGAGAGAGAGAGAGAGAAGGAGAGAGAGAAGAGAGAGAGAGAGAGAGAGAGAGAGAGAGAGAGAGAGAGAGAGAGAGAGAGAGAGAGAGAGAGAGAGAGAGAAGGAGAGAGAGAAGGAGAGAGAGAGAGAGAGAGAGAGAGAGAGAGAGAGAGAGAGAGAGAAGGAGAGAGAGAGAGAGAGAAGGAGAGAGAAGGAGAGAGAGAGAGAGAGAGAGAAGGAGAGAGAGAAGGAGAGAGAGAGAAGGAGAGAGAGCCTGATGTGAAGCCCGTGTGCCAAGGAAGAGTGCCCCCTAAGTGCTGGGTGGTTAGAGAGTTTGTGGCGTACGGTACAGTCGGTGCCACCACTCTGGTCCAGACCACACAATATCGTCCTCTAGGCCAGTGAAGGAAAAAGTGCCCAAATGTCATCCTTGAGTAAAAGTAAAAATAACTTAATAGAAAATGACTCAAGTAAAAGTGACCCAGTAAAATTCTACTTCAGTAAAAGTCTAAAAGTATTTTGTTTAAAATATACTTACAGTATCAGAAGTAAAAGTATGAATAATTTCAAATTCCATCTATATATATATATTTAAGCAATCCAGATGGCAACATTTTGTTGTTGTTTTTTATTTACGGAACGCCAGGGACACACTCCAACACCCAGACATCATTACAGATAGCCAGGGACACACTCCAACACCCAGACATCATTACAGATAGCCAGGGACACACTCCAACACTCAGACATCATTTACAGAAAGCCAGGGGCACACTCCAACACTCAGACATCATTTACAGAAAGCCAGGGGCACACTCCAACACTCAGACATCATTTACAGATAGCCAGGGACACACTCCAACACTCAGACATCATTTACAAATGAAGCATGTGTGTTTAGTGAGTGCGCCAGACAGACCCTACAGCCTCCTAACAGCCCCCCTGGTAGCTCTCTTGACAACCCCCACACATCCACTGAGGACACACAAAAGCCTAAGAAAATGAACAACAATGCCAAAAAGGTTTGATGAAGAATGCAAAAAAAATAAGAAGTACATTGACAAACCTATACAACCAAAAACATAGAGACCCAGAAAACCTGAGTCTATGTCTTCACCATGTTGAATCACTAAAACAATACAGAAATACGCTACTGAAAAAGAAGGAACAGCACGTCAGGAATCAACTCAATGTAATTAAAGAATAAGTAGAATCTAACCACTTCTGGGAGGATTGGAACACGCTAAACAAACAACAACATGAAGAGTTATCAACAGCAAATACATATACAGTACATGATCAAATATAAATCTTAGAATCAACTATTAAAGTCTACCAGAACCAACTGGATTCTCCAATTACATGAGATGAAGTACAGGGGGTAAAAATACAAACCTTTCGACCCAAAAAGGCCTGTGGGGTTGATGGTATATAAAATTACATCTATTACGTTTCAGCTACGACCCAGATGCAGACAGTGTCGAAGAAACAAACGTTTATTTCTAATACAGGGGCAGGCAAATGACAGGTCAAAGGCAGGCAGGGGTCAATAACCCAGAGAGGTGGGGCAAGGTACAGAACAGCAGGCAGGCTCAGGGTCAGGGCAGGCAGGGGTCAATAACCCAGAGAGGTGGGGCAAGGTACAGAACAGCAGGCAGGCTCAGGGTCAGGGCAGGCAGGGGTCAATAACCCAGAGAGGTGGGGCAAGGTACAGAACAGCAGGCAGGCTCAGGGTCAGGGCAGGCAGGGGTCAATAACCCAGATAGGTGGGGCAAGGTACAGAACAGCAGGCAGGCTCAGGGTCAGGGCAGGCAGGGGTCAATAACCCAGATAGGTGGGGCAAGGTACAGAACAGCAGGCAGGCTCAGGGTCAGGGCAGGCAGGGGTCAATAACCCAGATAGGTGGGGCAAGGTACAGAACAGCAAGCAGGCTCAGGGTCAGGGCAGGCAGGGGTCAATAACCCAGATAGGTGGGGCAAGGTACAGAACAGCAGGCAGGGTCAGGGCAGGCAGGGGTCAATAACCCAGATAGGTGGGGCAAGGTACAGAACAGCAGGCAGGCTCAGGGTCAGGGCAGGCAGGGGTCAATAACCCAGAGAGGTGGGGCAAGGTACAGAACAGCAGGCAGGGTCAGGGTCAGGGTCAGGGGCAGGGCAGGCAGGGGTCAAAACCGGGAAGGACTAGAAAACCGGAGATAGAACAGGCAGGAGCAGGGGAACAGACGGTGGTAGGCTTCATGAACAAAACAAACTGGCAACAGACAAACAGAGAACACAGGTATAAATACACAGGGGATAAAGGGGAAGATAGGCAACACATTGAGGGGGGTGGAGACAAGTACAACGACAGGTGAAACAGATTAATGTGTGACAGAAATCATCCTCAGCTTTGACGTCTTCCCCAATATTTGAAACCAAGGCCTGATCACCCCAATCCAAAAAGTGGAGACAGATTTGACCCCAATAACTACCGTGGGATATGCGGCAGCAGTTAACCTTAACAGCAGACTCGTACATTTCCTCAGTGAAAATAATGTACTGAGCAAATGTCAAATTGGTACACACACACACATTTCTTTCCACAGGGCCGTGGGGTGAGACAGGGATGCAGCTTAAGCCCCACCCTCTTCAACATATACAGTGGGGAGAACAAGTATTTGATACACTGCCGATTTTGCAAGTTTTCCTACTTACAAAGCATGTAGAGGTCTGTAATTTTTATCATAGGTACACTTCAACTGTGAGAGACGGAATCTAAAACAAAAATCCAGAAAATCACATTGTATAATTTTTAAGTAATTAATTTGCATTTTATTGCATGACATAAGTATTTGATCACCTACCAACCAGTAAGAATTCCGGCTCTCACAGACCTGTTAGTTTTTCTTTAAGAAGCCCTCCTGTTCTCCACTCATTACCTGTATTAACTGCACCTGTTTGAACTCGTTACCTGTATAAAAGACACCTGTCCACACACTCAATCAAACAGACGCCAACCTCTCCACAATGGCCAAGACCAGAGAGCTGTGTAAGGACATCAGGGATAAAATTGTAGACCTGCACAAGGCTGGGATGGGCTACAGGACAATAGGCAAGCAGCTTGGTGAGAAGGCAACAACTGTTGGCGCAATTATTAGAAAATGGAAGAAGTTCAAGATGACGGTCAATCACCCTCGGTCTGGGGCTCCATGCAAGATCTCACCTCGTGGGGCATCAATGATCATGAGGAAGGTGAGGGATCAGCCCAGAACTACATGGCAGGACCTGCTCAATGACCTGAAGAGAGCTGGGACCACAGTCTCAAAGAAAACCATTAGTAACACACTACGCCATCATGGATTAAAATCCTGCAGTGCACGCAAGGACCCCCTGCTCAAGCCAGCGCATGTCCAGGCCCGTCTGAAGTTTGCCAATGACCATCTGGATGATCCAGAGGAGGAATGGGAGAAGGTCATGTGGTCTGATGAGACAAAAATATAGCTTTTTGGTCTAAACTCCACTCGCCGTGTTTGGAGGAAGAAGAAGGATGAGTACAACCCCAAGAACACCATCCCAACCGTGAAGCATGGAGGTGGAAACATCATTCTTTGGGGATGCTTTTCTGCAAAGGGGACAGGACGACTGCACCGTATTGAGGGGAGGATGGATGGGGCCATGTATCGCGAGATCTTGGCCAACAACCTCCTTCCCTCAGTAAGAACATTGAAGATGGGTCGTGGCTGGGTCTTCCAGCATGACAACAACCCGAAACACACAGCCAGGGCAACTAAGGAGTGGCTCCGTACGAAACATCTCAAGGTCCTGGAGTGGCCTAGCCAGTCTCCAGACCTGAACCCAATAGAAAATCTTTGGAGGGAGCTGAAAGTCCGTATTGCCCAGCGCCAGCACCGAAACCTGAAGGATCTGGAGAAGGTCTGTATGGAGGAGTGGGCCAAAATCCCTGCTGCAGTGTGTGCAAACCTGGTCAAGAACTACAGGAAACGTTTGATCTGTGTATTTCCAAACAGAGGTTTCTGTACCAAATATTAAGATCTGCTTTTCTGATGTATCAAATACTTATGTCATGCAATAAAATGCAAATTAATTACTTAAAAATTATACAATGTGATTTTCTGGATTTTTGTTTTAGATTCCGTCTCTCACAGTTGAAGTGTACCTATGATAAAAATTACAGACCTCTACATGCGTTGTAAGTAGGAAAACCTGCAAAATCGGCAGTGTATCAAATACTTGTTCTCCCCACTGTAT